>NW_026863586.1:0-103793 GCF_026571515.1 Ruditapes philippinarum
GCGGTTACCAAAGCATTTTTAATCGGGAAATTTGGGTTGAGACCGCACCCCGTGAATTTTTAAAGAGGTCTGGTAGAGAACCAAAAGTTTTTCCGATTTAGCGAATTTGTAGAGAAAAGTCACGATTCTAAACCAAAGTTCGGTAAAAGACCAATTTCAAGGGAATTTAAAAAATTAAAAATGGAAAACAAGAAAGACTTCAGGTCCCATTTTTATGGCCCGAAAAAACCAAACAAAAAGATTTTAACAACCAAAATAACTACTCAGAGTTAAAACGGAAATAAGATGTAGGAACGAAAAAAGTGTTTTGGGAAAATTTTTTCAGGGGAAAATCCTTTTTTTGGGCTTGGTTAAAAAAACAAAAAGTGTTAATTTTTAAAGGGGAAAACAACCCTTTAATAACTGTAGGAAAACCCCAAAGTTATTTTTCCCCGGGTTCCCCGGGTTTTTGTTTGAATTTAAACCCCAATTTCTACTACATAGTTGGACTGGACCACAGAATGAGGCTTTAGTCACACAATCCTCGGTGAATTGCGCAGCTTTTAAAAGTTCATTTGTGAAGAACTGTTTGGGTGTTGTGCCTGTGATTGTAAGAGGCGAAAACGGGATTCAGTCGTGTCATACATACGCGCTGTTAGACGATGGTGCTAATAAAACACTATGTGACGAAAGACTGTTACAGAAGTTAAATGTTGATTGTAAGCCCATTACGTTTCAAATATCAACCGTGAACTCATCTAGCAGCACGAGCTATGGGCTAAAGCGGACCTTACAGTTATGGCTGTAAACGGAACGGAAGTGAGGAAGTCTCCCTACGTAAGGTATGGCCGGTGAAGAAACTACCGATATCTGCAAATCAGCGGCAATGCATTTACACTACAAAACTTTTCCATACTTATCTGACATTGAAATTCCCCAAATTCCCAATACTAATGTAATGCTTCTTATTGGCACAGATTTCCCCCAGCAGCCCATTACCCCTTAGAAGTACGGTCAGGAGACAGTGACCAACCATATGCAGTGCGTTCCCGCCTAGGATGGGCGATTCGTGGCCCCTTGAAAGACTATACAGCTCCCAGTGCAGTAAATATTCACTTTGAAACAGTCCAGAGACATATTATTACAGGAACAAATTAGAAAAGATGTGGAATACTGATTTTAAAGACAGATTGAACGAGAAAAATTCTATGTTACCATGGAAAATTAAGAACGGACAATTGCCTAACAACATTCCACTCGCTCAAGTGCGTCTTCAACAACTAAGAAACAAACTGTCACGTGACCCAGGGTTACAGAAAATGTACACAACTACCCATGAACGAATATATACAGAAAGGTTTTGCGACTGAATTACCGGAATTTGAGGACGAAAACTATCACAAACGTATCTGGCACTTACCACATCATCCAGTTACTAATGTAAACAAACCAGGGAAAGTTCGCATTGTGTTTGATTGCGCTGCGAAATATAAAGGCGTTTCATTGAATAGCCAACTGCTCCAAGGACCTGACCTAATGAACAGTCTTATAGGCGTAGTAATTTGTTTTAGGAAAGAAAAAATAGCCCTTGCCGCGGATATAGAATCCATGTTTCATCAAGTGCGCGTTACGGATGAAGATCGCAATGTTTTACGTTTTCTATGGTGGCCTGGTGGGGACTTAAACAAGAAACCGAAATGTTACCGCATGAATGTACACTTGTTTGGAGCGACATCATCACCAAGTTGTGCGGAGTATGCCATAAAGAGAACTGCAGTTGACAATGCCGAAATATTTTAACCGGAAGTGGTTACTACAGTCGAGAGAAATTTTTATGTTGACGACTGAAGTCTGTGAAATCAGAACAAAAGGCAATAAAGTTAGCAACTGATCTTCAGTCAATTATGAAGTTAGTTGGATTTCGACTGACTAAATGGCTAAGTAACAGCAGATAAGTTTTGAATGCTATCCCAGAATCCGAACGCGCCCCTTCTGTTGTAAATTTGAGTTTCGATGATACCTTACCTTGTGACCGCGCCTTAGGAGTACTTTGGAATGTAAATGAAGATAAAATTTGTTTTAAAGTAAAATTAGAAAAGAAGCCTTTCACGAGACGTGGAATTCTTTCTGTCGTAAGTTCTATATACGACCCACTTGGACTTGTGTCACCTGCTACACTCCAGGCCAAAGGTATAGTACAAAGTTTGTGCAGATTGAAGATTGGCTGGGACGACCAGATGGCAGATACCACACAACATCAGTAATGAATGGCAAACTTGGTTATCTACCTTATCTATAGCTTAGAAAAGCTATTTGTGAATCGCTGGTACAGACCACAGGGATTTGGGACTGTCAGAAATACCCAGTTACATATATTCAGTGATGGCTCGGAACGAGGCTATGGTGCATACGCTTACTTGCGCTTTGATGACGTACATGACAACGTACATTGTTCCCTGGTGATAGGAAAATCTCATCTAGCACCAATAAAGCAGATGTCTATTCCACGACTTGAGTTATCTGGCGCTGTAGTAGGGTGTAGATTATTTGCAATGTTATCTGAAGAATAAGATATGGACTTTGACCATTTTACTTTTTGGACAGACTCCATGATTGTTCTTGGATATATAAATAACGTGTCCAAGCGGTTCAAGACGTTTGTTAGGAATAGACTCAGCATAATTCATGAAACAACTTCCCCAGACCAGTGGCGCCATGTACACACAAGTTCGAATCCCGCAGACATAGCTTCCAGAGGAATAAGTGCATACGATAGTGAAAAACTTAATTTATGGTTAAATTGACCTATGTTTCTTCAGCAAGACTCTGAAAAATGGACAAAAAATCCGCTTCCGCCGGAAGTAGCAGAAAATGATAACGAGGTCAAGAAGGAAGTCCTGATTAATAAAACTTCTGCAGCTGAATGCCTAGATAGCATTATAGATCGCTATTGTAGCTGGACGAAACTAAGAAGAGCAGTCGCATGGTTGCTAAGATACAAGAATTTCTGCAGACAGCGATACCTAAAACACAAGTTGAAAATGGTTAATAGCAACTTAACATTAGAAGAAATCCAGACAGCAGAGCATAATATAATGTTGTATGTACAGAAAACAGCATTTTACAGTGAAATTAACAATTTACAAAATTCTAAGCCGGTCAAAAAGGACAGTTATATAGCCTCATTTAATCCTATGATATATGATGACCTCATTCGGGTACAGGGTCGACTTCAATCTCGCAACCAGAGTAATTGTCCAGTGAAACTACCCAATAAAAATACCGTGACAAGATTGATAATACGACATATACATGAAAATAATGGTCACGCCGGGAAACAGCATGTACTAGCCGCATCCCGTGAAAAATACTGGATACTTCAGGGACCTAGTGCAGTGAAATATATTGTAAAGAACTGCATTATATGCAGACGACAACATTGATGACTCAACAGATGGCCCCTCTCCTACCCGAGCAGACGACACCAGATGAACCTCCGTTCACGAATGTAGGTATTGATTACTTTGGACCACTTATTGTAAAAGCAGAGCATACACATGTAAAGAGATACGGTTGTCTCTTCACGTGTCTTGCAACTAGAGCAGTACATCTTGAAGTTACACACACTTTGACAACTGACTCCTTCGTCGCAGCATTTCAGCGTTTTACGGCTAGAAGAGGATATCCGAAGAAGGTGTTCAGTGATAATGGAACAAATCTTGTGAGCGGTGATCGTCAATTAAAGCACTCGATTCAAGAATGGAACAATTCGAAAATAAGAAATTTTAAACAACAGGTTTATCCTGAACAGAATACCTCGAAATTAATAAGGATTACAAACCCGAAATGCAATGGAAGTTCTAAATTAAGAATGACTTGATATTATTCAGACGTTGTTTGTATAACTTCTCCGTGGTGCAGGGGTAAGGCGTTCGTTTAGTGTGTGAGAGGTCTGGAGTTCAAATCCCAGTCGAGTCAACATCATTTTAAATTCTTTTTTTTAGTGTCTTTGTTATAAATAGCCCCTATATGCAAGGATAAAGTGTGGCTATCATAAAAAATGAACATAAATTATTTTTTGATGCAACTCTAGTTATGCAAAATTCCGTATGTATCCAACTCTGGTGCCCTGCAAGATGATTTATAGTACATAAAAATAAACTTATACGGGAAAACACATACAGATATACAGTACGATTTAGATTGCAGGGATCAGAAAATACCACAGAGCTTGCAGACCTTTGATTGTTTATATCGCTAGAAACGCCAGACGCCTTTATGGTTTACAACGGGAAAATGACGGACACGCGGTAATTAGAAAATCCCACGATCATATATCGATCATAAATTTTTGTTGTAATTTGGGGATGACACCTATAAAAACATTTGATAAAAATCAGCAGACGAACAGAGAAAAGAAAACTTCACGACCATTAGTGTTAAAGGGTCATAAGATATTTAGTGATGGACATTACTTTGAGAAGCAGTAACCGTCATTGACTGCGTAACGTTGAAGCACACGTTGTACGTTAATATTATGACGTTGACGTCAATAATTTTTTGGAGTGCGCCGCTGTCGCCGACATGTGTTATGTAAAATTAAATATTGTTGAAATGTAAAAAGCTACTCACATGAATTTTTCTGTGTTAATTTGTTATTAATTCTTCTAAGCAGTGTAATAATTTCAAATTAATATCTCAAATATATCTTACGCAACAAAGAAAGTCCACGAATTTTTGGATAACCCCTCGTATATTTAAGTTTAAAAGGTCAAATTTGTCTCTTTATTGTACATGTACTACATTTGTACTAGTTATTTAGAATTTTGATGAAATTTAAGAGTAATTTCATGGCAAGGACTGTTAGAAACGTATTGATTTCTTTGTGAACGTAGTTAATAGCGTCAATAGGTTACGCTACTTTACGTGACGTAAGATGTTAACGTCGACGTCATCATTTTTGTTTTGTTTTTGAGAATCTCGTCAGTTTAAATCTGGAACTTGATGTATTGAGACAAGTCAAAATCGGTATGTTTAATTTAACAAAATAATGCAGTTATTTTAAAAGATAATTTACAGTAAGATTTAAATTTAAAGGTACAAAAGTTCTAATTAGATTTATTGTGTAATTCATATGTAATTTATTGATGATGTGAATGTTTTTATGTTTATTATTTATTGCGAAGTACAAATTATAAATGAATATTTTCAGAAAATCGCTTATCAACGCTTATCGACATTTATCAACGAAATAAAAGTTAAAGGCGCATACTCGTTTAGATTTATTTGAAGTAGAACCCAAGTTTCCGAACATACATGTTCTGCTCAAGCACTTTTACTATATACATGTAGTAAATATATGCTTAAAGCAGCACGCTAATTTTCATGAAAATTTGAAAATGTATTAAGCAGTATAATATTGTTAAGTTACCAAAATAATGCAATTTACACATTATCAATGGCACTTAATAACCCAATGTCCTGTACATTGCTATAAAGAGGTAAAAAAATATGCAAAAATTGACCTTACCGCATTAGCAACGCAGTAGAAATATAGTTATAAATACTGAAAAATTGGTAATTAATCGCTAATAACATGTAAATTATTACTAGAATTTTGAATCTTTATACTTATCCAAAAATCTTAGAACATTTTTCTCAGGTTTGATTTTATTGAAATATATTTGCTCATCTGGAGGCGTGCAGCTTTAATATACAAAGTGTTCTAAACATAAAGAATATTTCGCTCAATGATTACAAGATAATTCAATGATGTGACTGACTTTGTAATATATCTCGGTCAGGTTTAGAATCCGTTTAAATCACTAAATGAACTAACCAAACCGACTTAAATTTAATTGTTGCTTATTTCCGAGACATATTTATAATTGATATAAGCTTATTATTTATACACGGTAATTAACAAGTTGTACATAAAGTGTAGACATGTCAATTATTAATTTCATTTATTCCCTCAATGTCAGTAATCAGTTTTATGTAGCTCAATGTTGTCAAACATTCTTAAAGGGACTCCACTGAGGTTTTTTGACATGACGGGACTGGAAAGTTTTGTTTTTTTTAGATTATTACTCCATTTGATGAAGATCTATTAATAACTTATTTCAGATCATTAGCTCGCTCTGTTTTTCCAAAATAATTATTATAATAGCGAAAAATGACCCAAAATTAATTTAAACGCTTTTCACTCAAATCTTACTGAGAATAGCACAAACTATTTTCAATGTATTTCTTGTATATGTCTTGTATATATTTTATTTATATTTCTGTTTAAAGTGCTCATGTTTATCTGTGTGAAAAAATAAAATGTTATGTGTTCGGCTTATAAACCTCAATGGAGTTCCTTTAACAGAAAAAAGTTGTATATCATCACTTTAGAACTAAGATTATCATACATCCAAACTGCTGAAAGTTTTCACAAGATTTGAATGGAAGTAACTATAATAGGCCTATAACTTTAGAAAAGAAGTCATGTATTCTCATTTAATAAATTTGATGCATTAAAAGTAATTATACAATTTTTTTTATTATTAGCATATTTAAAATTTAAATATGGCCTAGTGACTCGAGTTATATCAGCTGACAACCACTAATCTTGTCGCAATATAAACTGTAAATCTGAATTGGTATGCTAGGAGGCAAAATAAATACAAATAATCAAACCTTTGGAAAGGTATTGTCTTAATTTTTAAAATTTTTGATCATATAAACTTCGACAAGCAAAGTCAATTAAAGGCCTAGGTCATATCAGAATAACTGAAAACTGTTGGTTTTGTCTTGTGTGTTCTTTTGTCCAAGTATGAATAACATCTGTGAATAATTTATGTTACACAAGTTATCACAAATCAAACTTTTAGGAAATGCATAAATAAATTGTTAATAACAACAAAAGACAAACGCATTGCAATGACAAAAGCTTACCTCTCAAAACTATGTGCTCAAGTCAGCAAAAATAATCAAGCCTTGACATCGTTGTTAGCATTTATTTTTCTTTATTTTCTTAACAATTTAAAAGAAAACTAGAAATGTGTCCATAGGACAAGAGTGCCCCCACACTCCACTGATTTGTCAATCTTATGTCTCTAGGTCAATTTTTTTTCCCTACATGTGCCCAAGTTGAAAACTAAAAATCTTTTATTAAGTTAAGGGCAAATTCTACAAATACTGAATAAATCTGCTAGAAAACCCTTAAGTGCATAAGTACACATGCAGACCAACATGTTGTAAACTAACTTTCAGGCCTACAGGTCAAATACTTCTTGAGTTACATGCAACACAAGTTGAATATTGTAAATTTTTACTAAGTCAAGGGCAATAACTCTAAAAATACTAAAAATATCCACACGAAAATACACAGGTGCACAAATACACATGCTTAGCAACATTCTTGTAAGGATTCATGACTCTAGGTCAATTACTGTTTGAGCTACGTGCGACACAAAAAGAGAATGGACGGACGGATGGACAGATGGACAAGGGTAAATCTAAATGCCCCCCCCCCACCCTATAATTGGGGCAAAAAAAATCTTTCAGTTTGCTTGTTTGTACATTTAGCACAAGTCTAACTGCTACATATAATAAATTATAATTTAGTTTCCTCTACTATTACAACTACAAGTATACAAGTATATGTATAAAACAATCATTCACAAGTACACTTCCCCCAGTACACACTATGTTCACATTTTAAGTTTTTATATAAAAAACTAAATGTTTAACCGTTGCATGAATTTATTCAAGAAAATACATAGTATAAAAATAAAAAAAAAAATTTTTTAGGTCAGATACTTCTTTAAAAATACCATATGAAATTAATACAAATTATTTTAATATTAAAATAATTTCATTTATTTTATTTAGAAAACATCGTCTGCTGTAAATATTAGTCGTCTGCTATACTGCCCCGTCAGCTTTATAAATCGTCTGCTATATTTTGTTGATAAACAATTTATCTGGTTACGCTCGATAGTTTTTTTCTTAGTCGAGCATAACGTGTACCCGGTATGGTATATATAAGGCAAAACCCGTGCAGAAACTCACTCTTTACACGTCTGCAGTACAGATTGACTGGTTTAAAACATTTATCTGCTATCTACATTGTCAAATTATGCCACGTGGCCGCGGATGCGTACGTCCACAAAGACTGTCGCGGAACAACACCGCCAGGCAGCCCGAGCCAGCAAGGAGCGCAACAAGGAGCCAACAACCTTCAAACAGAGGGAGGAAACGAACGGCAGAGGTCCCGTTGGAAGATTTTGTTGACGAGAGGGTGTCGCAAACGAACGCTGGTGAGTCAAACGTAGTAGATTTTGAGCAGATAATAAGGGCTTCGAATATTATTCCAAAAAATTTGACCGATAACGTTGGTTCTGCTGCAAATAATGTTTCTACGGGGTGTGGCAATATGTTACAATCTGTGGGTTTAGATAGTTCTACTGCGAATCATTCCAACGATATTTTAAATGTTTTGCCTGGAATACGTTTAGCCGATGATGATTTGGCGGCGCACGTGCCAACATCTCTTAAACAAAAAATTTGTAGAGGTGAATATGTAAATTTGATGTTATTATTGAAAGGGGCAGTCGAGCTTTCAGAATTTTGTAAAGGGACGGTGTTTAAGTTAGATAGTGAAGGTCACATAGAATCCGCTCAAAAAGAATGTAAAGAGCAGATCAATTGCATTGAGAAATGGACAAACGCATTTATTATATATGCGTCCATTTATTTATCATCACACGCTGACAAAATCTATGAAATTTTGCATTATATGTTTAATATCAGAGATTGTGCCTCGCGCCAGGGTGGTCTTTCATGGAGGACTTACGACGAGCAATTTCGTCTAAGACAGGCCATTGCTCCTCAATCATGGTCGAAAATAAACAATGAGTTATGGTGGCGCTGTGTACAAGTTAGACCAGTTTTACGTGACCAATCGCAAGGGGCAGGACGTGAAGTGGTTGCACACTTGGTTCAAGCGAGTGAATTGGTTGCAAACTTGACAAAATGGCAAACACGGCGTGATTTTTTGAAACGGGTGAACGAATTTTTGCCAGGCAAGTAGGTTTCTTTGTTATTTTGAAGTTCATTAGTATGTCTATTCCATAATGCAATATATATGCCACACTCGGTTAAAGGTTTCAGCATCCTAGATTCTGTTTTGAAGAAGTTATTGAAGATATAAACTGATCATGTAGATATTTTGAAATTTGACATGTGACTGTTCTGGTCGGGTTTTCTCCTAATTTATTCGAATTTGTAAGTTTTGAACTGCATTTAACAATAACAAAATATGTTTCTGTCAATGCTGTACAAATGGTTTAGTTCGCAAGTCCGAAGATAACATTCAATACACAAAAATATATTGTTCAAGCACATTTTGGTTGCAGACTTATACTTCAAGCATTTTTGGTTGCAAACTTATTCTTATTCTATTGAAATCCATAGTAAAACTTTGCAAAAGGATTGTAGTAGTTTATATTTATTAACCTATTTTCAATGGCAATTATTGACATTTATGTTCTTTTACTTGTTTTTGTTATAAATGTTATTTATACTTTCTTCTTTTACAACAAGTATGCACTTTATGTTTCAAATTACATGTACATGGTTCTCAGTTCAATACGATAATCATCAGTAAAAGCCTGAAAACAAAATAATAGCACATAGAAGAAAAATATTTATTGATACTTCAATTCTAAAATATGTCATCATATGTAAAATCGAATGAAAACTGCATTCAAAACAAACGTATGTGAGAGTACTGCTGTTTGTAAGTGAATTATTTTCATCATAAACAGAAGGACATGTGCACACATACGATGTTACTCGGCAAAATTTCCAAAGTTTATCAAAACCACAATAAATGTTATTTTGTTTGTTTCGTATGTAAAGATCAGCAGTTGCTTTAGACATAAAGTATGTAAATGTACTTATAAACCAAAAGTTAAAATGAAATGCTTGTTTACAATATTTCGGATTTGATGTACATATCATATATGTCAATTGGTATTCTAAAAATTATTTTGACTATTAGATCATAATATAACTGATATACGATTGGTAATTTACATTGACAAAACTACTTAAAGTCATTGTTCGAGGTAGGGAATTTGGAAGATGTTTCGATTGGTCAATAATAAGGAACAATTTAACCTTTTCCCTTTTATAAGCGTGTTTCGACGGCTTATTGCCCCCCCCCCCCTTTTTGAGGCCTCAAACAGTGAAAAAATGCCCTATTTAGGCCACAAACACTGTTTTTCGTTTGAGAAATGTTGTTTAAAAAGTGACCACTTTTTCGGCGCCGTCCCCCATCCAAATATTACATCAGGGGGTTGCCAGAAGGGGGATGTGCCCCCTTCTGTTTGGGGGGTTAAGAGGGGGGCGGAGTCCCCCTCATCGCCAAGAAAATTTTGGACATGTGACAGGCTAAAATGGCCTCAGGTCGATCTTAAGGTAACGTGGAACCAACGCTGAAAAGCCTTCTACTCTATCTCAATCCATTGAGAAGTTGCAGCACTTTAAAAATCAGTTTTGATGAAAAAATAACAACAACTCAAAATAGTGATTTTTTGGCAATTTGAGTCGTCCCCTTGTTGTCATGGTAACAGGAAAATTGAGATTGAGCATGCTGTTACAGAGGCTATGGTGTAGTCAACATTTGTGCCAAGTTTCATTAGTAGTGAAGCATTTTTCATAGTTTCATAGCAGTTTGAACTTGTTACAGGAGGCTTTTCAATCGCAATATGCTCATGGGGTAAAGGTTAAAGAAACATGTGAATAATGCCCTTGTGTCAATGTTAATGTAGTTTGTATCTACTATACTGCAGTACAATCAAATTTATTTCAAATCTCAAAAAAGAACAATAATGAAAGTTGTTTATTGCTATTTTTTTCTTCTTTTCCTTTACTGTTAATCATGCCAAGATAAAAAAAGTCCTAAGACTATGTAAAAAGAAAAGAAGTATATCGAGGAGAAAAAATGATGAAGATAAACACAACTGAACTTCAATTTAGCATATTGTGTTTTATATCTATTTGAAAGACCCTGTGTTAGGATATATCTGCACGCATGCACAATTTGTATATATATTTCTTATTAGATGAACGGGTAAAATTGCCTAAATATTGCTAATTATTTTTTTAAAAAAAAAAGATAAGTTATTCATCGCTTAAAATATGCATGCCACATTATTGACACAAAAGTTTGCAACCAAAAATGCTTGAAGTATAAGTCTGCAACCAAAATGTGCTTGAACAATATATTTTTGTGTATTGAATGTTATCTTCGGACTTGCGAACTAAACCATTTGTACAGCATTGACAGAAACATATTTTGTTATTGTTAAATGCAGTTCAAAACTTACAAATTCGAATAAATTAGGAGAAAAACCGACCAGAACAGTCACATGTCAAATTTCAAAATATCTACATGATCAGTTTATATCTTCAATAACTTCGTCAAAACAGAATCTAGGATGCTGAAACCTTTAACCGAGTGTGGCATATATATTGCATTATGGAATAGACATACTAATGAACTTCAAAATAACAAAGAAACCCACTTGCCTGGCAAAAATTCGTTCACCCGTTTCAAAAAATCACGCCGTGTTTGCCATTTTGTCAAGTTTGCAACCAATTCGCTCGCTTGAACCAAGTGTGCAACCACTTCACGTCCTGCCCCTTGAATCGAATCCTTATAGGTTTACGTGTAATGACTTTAATGCGGGAAAATGTTCTTGGCCGAATTGCCGTTTTTCCCATGTTTGTGCCACGTGTTTTGCTCCCCACCCAGCAGTCAACTGTCAAACTTCAAATTCTTCAAACAAACAAAGCTTGACGAGCGGTCAATCTCAGTCGTCATTTCAAAACTCTCGGAGCAGACATTTTCAGCCACAACGGGCTAAAAGTGGACGGGGCTATTACAAAAAGTAAAATAAATAAAAGTCCGGTCATTTCATTTTCTGACACTAATGTTAACTCATTCGCTTTGGCAAAATCTCCTGTAAACGTTGAGGCTTTAAAGTTCTATTTAAAAGGATATAATGAGAAAGAAGCAAAATTCTTATTAGACGGTTTTATCAATGGCTTTCCAATTCAATACACAGGGCCACGTGTTGCACGTGAGTCAAAAAATTTACGGTCATCTCTATTAAGGCCTGATTTAATTAAAGAGCAAATAGAAAAAGAGAGAAATGCAGGAAGAGTTGCTGGCCCTTTCGACGAACGCCCTCTTCCAAATTTAATTGTGTCGCCGATCGGTTTAGTACCAAAGAAAACACCGGGGGAATTCAGGATGATCCATCATTTATCATATCCCTCCGGTAAATCTGTTAATGACTTCATTGATCCAAGTTTATGTTCAGTACAATACACAAGTTTTGATGAAGCAGTTAAAATGATTCAAGAATTAGGTCAACATTGCAAATTGTTTAAATCAGATATCAAGAGCGCCTACCGTTTAATACCAATTTCCCCGAATGATTTTGAGCTACTTGGTTTTTGTTTTGATAATAAATATTATTTTGACAAGGCGCTCCCTTTCGGTGCTTCAGTGAGCTGTATTACTTTTGAACGATTTTCAAGATTTTTAGAATATAGTGTTAAATCGAAATTTACGTCAGCTAAATTGATACATTATTTAGATGATTTTCTTGGGGGTGACAGGACGTCAGAATCATGCAATCAGGCATTAAATATCTTTCAAAACACAATGACAGAGCTTGGTGTGCCTTTAGCATCGGAAAAAACTGAAGGCCCGACTGAGGTTTTAGTCTTTTTAGGTTTAGAGCTTGACACAAACCAAATGACAATCAGAATTCCGTCAGAAAAAATAGAGGAGATCAAAGAAAAAATTTTTGAGGTGTTATCACACTCGAAATCAACTCTTTAAAAATTACAATCTTTAATTGGTTCACTCCATTTTTGTTGTAGAGCTATTGTTATTGGTCGCCCTTTCATTAGACGTTTAATTAATTCAATTTGTGGGCTGACAAAGTCGTATCACCGCGTACGATTAAAGAAAGAGGTTCGACGGGACTTGAACATATGGCTTATATTTTAAAGAAATGTAATGGCGTGTCTGTGTTTCATGACAAATTTTGGGTTTCAAACGAAGATGTAGAATTATTTTCGGACAGCGCGGGTGGTGTCAATTGTGGTTTACGAATTTACTTTCAAAGTCATTGGTGCCAAGGGAAATGGCCAGACGATTGGCACTCACGCGGTCTTACGGCCGATATCACTGTTTTGGAGTTATTCCCAATTGTTGTGGCAATATTTATTTTTGGTTCTAAATTGATAAATAAAAAATAAGATTTAACTGCGATAACATGGCAGTTGTAGACATTTTGAATAAGGCTTCGTCTAGGTCTGAAACAGTAATGTGTCTTGTAAGACTTCTTGTATTGCATTGTATGAAACTTAATATTTTATTGAAAGCAGTTCATGTCCCAGGTCTTTATAATGTAATTGTGATGCATTGTCACGTTTTCAGTTGAAAAAATTCAGAGAATTAGCTCCGGAAGCAGATCAGCTACCTCACCCAGTTCCAGAATTCCTTTGGAGCGTCTTCGATTTAGAGCTCGAACATTGTTACAAAGTGGATTAGCGCCAAATACTTGATCAACATACGATACAGCGTTGAACGCTTTTCGGATATTTCTATCCGAATATAATCTGTCATTACAATGGCCAATTTCAATTCAGAATATTGTCTTTTTTATTTCGTATTGTTTTGAGAGGGGCATGGCTTCAAAAACTATAACCACATATGTTGCCGGTGTAACGTTGTAAAGTGACCCCCATAGAATAATGACCCCCGGTCATTATTCTATATAAAATAATGACCCCTTTCTATAAAATACTGACTCTCCTTATAAAATAATGACCCCCCCATTTTATCTGTAAAATATTGACCCCACACTTAGCCTGTTACTAACATATCTATATCAATTCAAGTTACTGTCGTGTTTCTATGGCTTTTATATTTGTTGTTGTTGTTGTTTTTTCTTCTGGAGCCGCTGCATGTTACTGCTGCAGAATGTGCTGTGTCTACATCTATTGAAATGAAATATAAAATTGCTTCCATTTGAATTTCATTTAAATTATCATCATTGTAATACAATATACATAAGTCGCTTTAACGTATATGATTCAACTTCAAAGACAACATTGTTCTACTTCATCTGACGTTAGATAGCCTTTGTTCATACCGTGGAGGCATTGCTTAAAACGAATGTCTTAAAAATGCAAGGCTTTGAGGAGCTATTTAAGCAGTCACTGTTCGTGACATGACTTACATCAAAGTCCATGATGTCACTGAGCGGTGTTTTTTTTATGTTTTATGCAGACTGCATCATTTCTAAAAATAGTTCCTTTGATTTACCTCAGAAAAGCCGCTCGTTCAACATCAAAAAAAACAAAAAAAAAACGACAGCGACACCGAAAGCAGTTCTACGTAAACGCGTGTATATATAAAGGTCTGTGGTAAGCAGTCAGTCCAACCTTGCAGCATGGACGAGAAAGATTGGGAAGTATCCCGTTTCTGTAAAAGACAAGAACAAAAAGAGGAATTTTCGTAGAAAGTGCAAACCTTTTATTTTTGATGACGGGTTGTATTATAAGAAAACCAGCTCATCAAAACGTCTGCAAGTTGTTAAGAAAGGGAAGACATATGACATCATTCAGAGCATGCATGCATCAGATCACGGAGGACATTTGGGAGTTTCAAAAACGTAAGTTTGATATAATGATTTCATTATCATGACCAAAAAGGAACTTGTGATTCCTGTGAGCCTGTGTTAGATATGACATTTAAGATTATTTAAATTAGTACGAAAGCCGAATAACAAAAGCGTAAAAACGTGACTGAACTCGTAATAACGAGATAAATATCTCGTAAAAACGACTAAGTATCTCGTTATAACGAGACAACTATCTTGTTATTAGACTTGTACGGATTATGACGGACACGGACAATGAGAGCGAACAACCGACAGGCAGGGGATACTCTCAAAGTTATTTCATGCTTTAAAACAGTCATGTATGTATAAATAAGGCGTATCAGATGAGTCGTTTTACAAACTAACATTAAGCTCTAGATCTTTGTATCAGTTATGATGAATTTTCGATTATAATAACTGTAAATATATTGTGAGAACAGTCCGAACGCAATATTTTGGTTTTCGCTGACAAAACCATTATACTGAAAAAGGTAAAGAATATATAACGGTACTTTATTTAAAGTTGATAATATAGGTGAACAGGTCTTTGGATCATTCCATTATTAGATAAAACTGAAATAAAGTGTTTTGTCTATATATTGTCCGCTTTTCATGCCAATAGTAAATGTATAGGATAGATCATGAGTACCAGTTGGATGTGAGATTTATCAACTCGCTTCAGCTCGTTGATAAATCTCACATCCAACTGGTACGAGCGATCTATCTGACTTAGACCACAGGTAGTTTCCTTTGTTTAAGGTGAAAATTTAACATGCTTAAACGATTTTTTCTTCAACAATTACATAGGGATATCCCAATTTTTCTTATTCAATCTATTTGGCCTTATTGTATGCCAAAATTGCACGAGGAAATGGTATAATTCATGTTCTTTCATAAGTTACTGAATCAAGGGGCAGGACGTGAAGTGGTTGCACACTTGGTTCAAGCGAGTGAATTGGTTGCAAACTTGACAAAATGGCAAACACGGCGTGATTTTTTGAAACGGGTGAACGAATTTTTGCCAGGCAAGTAGGTTTCTTTGTTATTTTGAAGTTCATTAGTATGTCTATTCCATAATGCAATATATATGCCACACTCGGTTAAAGGTTTCAGCATCCTAGGTTCTGTTTTGAAGAAGTTATTGAAGATATAAACTGATCATGTAGATATTTTGAAATTTGACATGTGACTGTTCTGGTCGGGTTTTCTCCTAATTTATTCGAATTTGTAAGTTTTGAACTGCATTTAACAATAACAAAATATGTTTCTGTCAATGCTGTACAAATGGTTTAGTTCGCAAGTCCGAAGATAACATTCAATACACAAAAATATATTGTTCAAGCACATTTTGGTTGCAGACTTATACTTCAAGCATTTTTGGTTGCAAACTTATTCTTATTCTATTGAAATCCATAGTAAAACTTTGCAAAAGGATTGTAGTAGTTTATATTTATTAACCTATTTTCAATGGCAATTATTGACATTTATGTTCTTTTACTTGTTTTTGTTATAAATGTTATTTATACTTTCTTCTTTTTCAACAAGTATGCACTTTATGTTTCAAATTACATGGTTCTCAGTTCAATACGATAATCATCAGTAAAAGCCTGAAAACAAAATAATAGCACATAGAAGAAAAATATTTATTGATACTTCAATTCTAAAATATGTCATCATATGTAAAATCGAATGAAAACTGCATTCAAAACAAACGTATGTGAGAGTACTGCTGTTTGTAAGTGAATTATTTTCATCATAAACAGAAGGACATGTGCACACATACGATGTTACTCGGCAAAATTTCCAAAGTTTATCAAAACCACAATAAATGTTATTTTGTTTGTTTCGTATGTAAAGATCAGCAGTTGCTTTAGACATAAAGTATGTAAATGTACTTATAAACCAAAAGTTAAAATGAAATGCTTGTTTACAATATTTCGGATTTGATGTACATATCATATATGTCAATTGGTATTCTAAAAATTATTTTGACTATTAGATCATAATATAACTGATATACGATTGGTAATTTACATTGACAAAACTACTTAAAGTCATTGTTCGAGGTAGGGAATTTGGAAGATGTTTCGATTGGTCAATAATAAGGAACAATTTAACCTTTTCCCTTATATAAGCGTGTTTCGACGGCTTATTGCCCCCCCCCCCCTTTTTTTGAGGCCTCAAACAGTGAAAAAATGCCCTATTTAGGCCACAAACACCGTTTTTCGTTTGAGAAATGTTGTTTAAAAAGTGACCACTTTTTCGGCGCCGTCCCCCATCCAAATATTACATCAGGGGGTTGCCAAAAGGGGGATGTGCCCCCTTCTATTTGGGGGTTAAGAGGGGGGCGGCAGTCCCCCTCATCGCCAAGAAAATTTTGGACATGTGACAGGCTAAAATGGCCTCAGGTCGATCTTAGGGTAACTAATAACCGACGCTGAAAAGCATTTTACTCTATCTCAATTCATTGAGAAGTTGCAGCACTTTGAAATCAGTTTTGATGGGAAAAAACAATGCAAAATAGTGATTTTTGGCAATTTTGAGACGTCCCCCCGTGGCCATGGTAACAGGAAATTTACCATTGAGCATGCTGTTACAGAGGCTATGGTGTAGTCAACATTTGTGCCAAGTTTCATTAGTAGTGAAAGCATTTTTCATAGTTTCATAGCAGTTTGAACTTGTTACAGGAGGCTTTTCAATCGCAATATGCTCATGGGGTAAAGGTTAAAGAAACATGTGAATAATGCCCTTGTGTCAATGTTAATGTAGTTTGTATCTACTATACTGCAGTACAATCAAATTTATTTCAAATCTCAAAAAAGAACAATAATGAAAGTTGTTTATTGCTATTTTTTTTCTTCTTTTCCTTTACTGTTAATCATGCCAAGATAAAAAAAGTCCTAAGACTATGTAAAAAGAAAAGAAGTATATCGAGGAGAAAAAATGATGAAGATAAACACAACTGAACTTCAATTTAGCATATTGTGTTTTATATCTATTTGAAAGACCCTGTGTTAGGATATATCTGCACGCATGCACAATTTGTATATATATTTCTTATTAGATGAACGGGTAAAATTGCCTAAATATTGCTAATTATTTTTTAAAAAAAAAAAAGATAAGTTATTCATCGCTTAAAATATGCATGCCACATTATTGACACAAAAGTTTGCAACCAAAAATGCTTGAAGTATAAGTCTGCAACCAAAATGTGCTTGAACAATATATTTTTGTGTATTGAATGTTATCTTCGGACTTGCGAACTAAACCATTTGTACAGCATTGACAGAAACATATTTTGTTATTGTTAAATGCAGTTCAAAACTTACAAATTCGAATAAATTAGGAGAAAAAACCGACCAGAACAGTCACATGTCAAATTTCAAAATATCTACATGATCAGTTTATATCTTCAATAACTTCGTCAAAAAACAGAATCTAGGATGCTGAAACCTTTAACCGAGTGTGGCATAGATATTGCATTATGGAATAGACATACTAATGAACTTCAAAATAACACAAGAAACCCACTTGCCTGGCAAAAAATTCGTTCACCCGTTTCAAAAAATCACGCCGTGTTTGCCATTTGTCAAGTTTGCAACCAATTCGCTCGCTTGAACCAAGTGTGCAACCACTTCACGTCCTGCCCCTTGTGAATACACAATCTTATGGATGATTGATTTCACATTTCCTTTATAATTTTTATCACGGGTGCAAACATGACGGTCGTTTGTGGCGTCAGACAGGAAGTCTTTTAATTCAGTCAGTGACTTTATATAGATTTTTTTTTTACGTCAGGCGGTCGTAAACAGGGTCGTATACGGCAGGAAGTGGTCTAAATCAGTAAGTCGCTAAGGCAAGGTTGACTGTATTTTTGGTAACTTGTCTGGACTAATAGTTATGTTTGCTTTGTTTCAGATGGGAAAAGATTTCGACTAGGTTTTACTGGAAAGGATGTTTCGAAGATGTACACACGTTTATACAGAACTGCGACAACTGTCAAAGAAAGGTGAACCTGAAGAAAGCAAAGAAGCCACTGCGACCTATCAAAGTTCCCACCGAGGCTTTCAAGCAAGTGGGCATGGACATTATATGTCCTCTAGAAACCTCTTATCAGGGTAAGTTTTGTCTGTCGGTTTGTTGGGCTGCTTTGGTAGACCCTGGTGACTTTGACTCGTAGACAATATATGTCGGGGCATTGTGGTGCCGCATAGCGGTGTTGCTGCAAAAAGATGGTCAAAACTTTTGATGCGGCGATTTTCAACGCATAAAGAGGGCATGTTTAGGCGGCAGAAAGGCCCCCTTTCGCCGCATAAAGAAACCCATTAATTACTAGTTACTTCTATGAAGTTTCAACAAGACCAGGATCTAGTTTTATGTACTCACTCTCTCTTCCTCTGAAAAAGTCTTAAGTTCCGAAGGTCATTCCATCTTAAGTGGGGGCATGTTGTTTTATTCACTATACATTATATTGGGAAAAAAATTGTGAACGCAACTACTCCTACACCGCTTGGTGGATTTCGTTCAAACTTTCACAGATGATCAACCCTAATGTGTAGATGATCGTAAAGACAGGAATTTTGGCTGTGATTGGTTTTAGCAAAATTATGGCCTTTTGATGTTTTATTCACTAAACATTATATATGGAAAAAAAATTGTGAACGCAACTCCTCCTACACCGCTTGGGAGATTTTGTTAAAACTTTCACAGATGATCAACCTTAATATGTTGATGATCGTAAAGACAGGAATTTTTGCTGCGTTTAGTCTTAGCAGAATTATGGCCCTTTGTTGTTTTTATTCACTATACATTATATAAGGAAATATTTGTGAAGTAATAATTTTTTGTATTAATATACTTATTAATTTCATATTTGAACACAACAAAGCTTTGAACTGGACCTTCAAAAAATTAATATGAAGATAACCTTGGCCTCTGAATGACCTTGACCTTCAAATTTAAAGCCTCATAAGGCATTTGTGTTTGGAGTGGCTGCCACTATTTTTGTGACTAAAGTAAACTAAAGAAATTATATATTTTTCAAGTTAAATTATATAAGAAATAACTGTTTTCTTAAAGCTTTTTAACAGATTTGTATATCCAATAAGCATTATAAGGAAAACAAAAATATTTATTACCTCCCTTAATTCTTTTTACTATATGTTTTACATGTAGAATAATTAAAAGTGAGTGTTTCTTTACGTTTTATTGTTGACATTCCATATTTAGACAAATGTAAACCCATTTTTAACATAAAAATAAAAGCCTTATGGGACTTTAAAGTTTGAAATTTCCCAAAAGTGACTAAAACTTTGCTATTTACTTATTAGTTTTTTCTTCATACTTGAGCACAACAACCTTTTTAAGACAAACTTGACATGCGCTTAAGGTCAAATGATATAACATGTTACTATATATAAGCATCATGTAGGGGGGGGGGCACCAGTATCATATGGACACATATCTAGTTGTTTTATGCGTGGCATGTCGCCGCATAAAGGTGGTCACCCTCTATATGCGTTGAAAATCACCGCATAAACGAGTCCGACCACCTGTATGCGGCAACACCGCTATGGGCACCACAGGGCATAATAATGTTATGACCCCCGTAATAATACTATGACTGGGGGTCATAATACTATGACTGGGGGTCATAATACTATGACCGGGGGGTCATAATAATGTGACCGGGGGGTCATAATATTACGACTCCTCCACACATAGGAAAATGAGTCTCACACAAAACCACTATATCAGGGTTATTTTCTGTGTGAGGCAGAGTCATAATATTGTGCCCCGGTCATAAACTGTGACTGGGGTCATAATTTTACAACTCCCTACACATAGAAAACGCCCTTCAATAGTATTAACGGTTGCACTGCTCATTTTTAGTCACTATTATGCATAAAAAGTAATGATGCGACTCATTATTTCTATAAGGATCAGTTTTGCTAAGTTACAATAATATACTTATATTTGATAAACTCACCATGTCCAGTCTTCACGTGGTTTTGATGGTGAAAGTTAATGCTAAATGATGGTGGAAAACAACCTACTGGGTATTTCACCTCTGTACCACCGTACTCATTTGAAACGTTGTAATACATTGTGAGATTTTTAGTTACTGGAGCGGTAGAGACGTATCGGTAATGCACCTGTTGAGTGGTGGTTAACTGAAATAGATTTTTTTACGCAGTTTACTATTAGTTTACAAACAAAGCGGACCGCCCATGTGGAAACAGGGCCATGTGCGAAAGCAACTGCATTTCTTTTTAAGCACTGTAAATATATGTCCTAATTTTTACAGGAAAACCATAGTTTATTAATTAAATTTTGATAGTTCTGTAACTTAAACGCCGTCGACGGTTGCCAGCTGATATATCAATGTACCAGCTGTTTATGACCTGTCAGTCTAATATGATCAGGCTTAATAGTCCCCTACCGGTGTAATCGGAGAGAACTATAGGAATGCCCTCCGTCAGTCTGTCCGTTCCGTCCGTCTGTCCGAAAATCTGGATCCCGCGATATCTCCAAAATACTTAGAATTTTTTCATGAAACTTTGAATAGTGATAAAAGGCAATATGGAGATTATGCACGTCTTTTTGTTATTTTTTTTTTCGTTTTTGCGTCCGTCTGTCTGTCTGCTTTAAAAAACATTCAACACATCTTGAAACCTTACTGGATCCCACTATATCTCCAAAAGTACATTGAATTTTTTTATGGAACTCCCCTACCGGTGTAACCGTGATAGAATTGCCCTCCGTCCGTCTGTCCGTCCTTCCAAGTTTTGTTTCCGGGATATTTCTGGAAGACTATTGGCCAGATTTCAATTAATTTTTTTTTAAGAGTTATAGCATTTGACTAGCAATTTGCAATTTTCAAGCGAAATGAATGGGGAATTTTTTTCTTAAAGTAGTTTGTATAGAACATATCAACTGTAAACTTTGACAAAGATATTATTAAGAAACAGAGTAGTAGTGCTTTTTTTATTTTTCCTTCCATTTTTGTCGAGCCCACCTTCGGTGAACTCGACCCTTAGTCACCAGTTTTTGATGTTCGCTATATGTTGCGTGCATGTGTCCGTCCTGATTTTTACGGACCATAATTCCAATTTGAATGAAAATGGAGGAATTTCTGTAAAAACTTCACACAAGTGATCACCTCCATGAGTTCTAGTTCTGCGCGCATGAACTGGGTTTATGGGTCAAAGGTAAAGGTCTTCTTAGAGATCACTGATAAATGCTTGTGCAGGGCATATCTGGTAACTGCATGAAGAGATTTTTTTTACTATAACTTCACACAAATTGTTAACTACCATAAGATCTAGTGTCGCACGCATCAACCAGGTCTCCAGTTAAAGGTAAAGATAACAAGAGGTCATTAGAAGTGCTTTTCTAGAGGATATCTTATATGAATGAGGGAATTTTTATGCAACAACATCTTAAAACTGCGATGCTGGCCCGTAGACATGCAGAATGAAATTCTAGTTTCTATGCAAATTTCAAACTTGAAAAGAAACATCTATCGGCTGGGGATATACTAGTATTGTCTTTGACAATGCATCGTTGATTAAGATAAGTATTGTAAAATGCTTAACATTTATACATTTCAGGAAACAAGTTCATTGTCGTTATAACAGAATATTTGACAAAATGGGTAGAGGCAGAAGGGATTCCAGACAAGTCATCTGAAACTGTACTATCAGTATTCACGAAGTTTTGTCACGACACATGGGTTGCCCCAGCGTATTAATAACGGATCAGGGGAGAGAATTTCTGCAACGACTTGAATGAAAAGTTTTTGCAAGCAGTTTGGGATAGAACATAGAATTTGCATCAGCATATCACCCACAAACAGGAGGACATACTGAAAGATTTTTAACAGGGCTTTGTGCGATATGCTTGTGCCACAGTGTAGATTTGTCGCAGAAAAATTGGGACATTAAGTTACCATACGTACTGTTTTGCCCTATAGAATGTCTAAACATGAGTCGACGAAACAAAACACCATTCTATCTTGTGTTTGGAAGGCACGCACGCTTACCAATAGAACTAGACTAAGCAATGCAATCGGATGATAACCAAGACCTGCTGAATTGTCACTGTAAAGGAAAGAATAGACTCGTTTCATTAAACTGTCGTGCAAACAAGAAAAATCCAATATTAAAACGGCACAATCGAAGCAGAAGAAATATTACGGATTCTTCACTACACAAGACGATACAGCAGGTTTTGAAGTCGGCGACCAAGTCCTTCTTCATAACACCAGAAAATTGAACGAGAAAAGGGAGGGAAATTGGGTCTTAAAATGGAAGGACCATTCAAAATAAAAAAGTAACTGGAAAAGGCACTTTTTTCCTAGAAGGAATGAAAAACAAGTGTAAGTGGGAACAGACTGAATCGTTTATAGGCAGAGTAATGACGATGCTGCTACAGAATAACACCAGAAAAGCGACCAACTGAAGGTCCAAAAGATGACCACAGTCTAATAAACAAAGAAACAGGAACCCAAGTAAACGAGATAGCGTTTGAAAGACCTGCAAAAAGAAACGATAAATCTGAACGACTTTGGCAATCTCCCTCCAAAAAAGAGAAGAGTATCGCGAGAAGATGTTGCAACACAACCTACCAAATTCTACAGAATCTACTAATCAAGAACCCCAACCATTTCAATTCAGACCATCTAATCAAGAATGGCAGGAACAAATCTCGTGTGTATTTAAGTCGACAGTAAAAAACACGTATGCATCCGGTCCAGACAAATATATACGACGGGACCCGCCAAACCTACTAAAACTGTAAACACGCGTTGGATGGCAATTGTTTGTTTAGAACATTCAGTTATTAGTTTTTGGCGTACAAACACACCATAGCTTGATAAGGCAAGCGATTGTTGACTTCATGAAAGAAAAACGAAACACTAATATAAGGCATTACACGTGATTCGTTTCCAGATATCTAGACACGTCAATGATGGCCTCCGAAAACACATTGGGGAACAGAAGTGGAGATATTTGCTTTTGCAACTCTCACCAGAAGCGTTGTGTATGTTTTATTCACAGTATGGCAATAAGGAACAGTGGGCGTTGGTTAGAATACAAACCCGTTAGGCCTCATTGGTGGTAATTTAAGGGGTCGAGCAGTGTACATTCAGAATACCAGCGACCATTTTGTCCCGGTGCTAGAGGTAAATGGCGAAGAGTTCTCAAGAAAGCCATACAAACGAATTCGAAACCACATTCCAGAAAGATACCACGCCCTTTATAAGTCATGACCTATTAGATGCAGCTGTAGTGAATTGTTACGCAGACGAAGCCTTGCTATTAAAACTTGACAAAAGTGGTAAAGACTGTATATGTGAAGGCTTTTACTAACACGCCTTACAATGTAGATGGGCTGCGTGGGTTATCTGACGTGGTGGATGCAAATATTTTCAATATAGTATGTGACTGGAGCGATGTCGAAAACAAACTTAATTGATAAGTGACATGTGCAAGAATAAATCAACAAATCAGTGGAGAACGATACAATTTATGCTAAAGTTGGTTTAAAATATTGCATCTGATGAGCATAACAATGCGTGCTAAATATACCTTGTGTGATTTACTAACTAAAATAATAGCTTAAGATATAATTAAACAGATGTGACATGTAGTTTTACCAAAGCACAGGTCAACACCCTGGGACATTTTGTTGGACTTGCCTCCTATATTCCATACAGTTTTAAACAAAGAGTCCTTTCGTTTATGAGTTGTCCTTATTATATACCGAACAACACTCCCGAACCACGGATATATAGGATCTCAAATGAGTTGTCATATGATATAAGATTTTTATTAAACGAGCTCAAGAAAATGTTATATAGCGAGCCTCGGGCGAGCTTTATAACATTTTCTTGAACGAGTTGAATAAAATATTATATTTTTTGACAAAGAATGTGAGATTCGTTTTATCACATGACTTAAAACATAAAAATAAAACATATAAAATAAACCCCTTTTTACCGCTATGAATACGCACGCTTTTCACGCCTTTTTTCTATATGGAATGTATTGGCGGAAATGAGTCACGTCAAAGTTATATTACACGTGTTAAATATAAAGAAATTTTCGTAATGACTATATTACATGAAAAACAAGCGATTTCATGTGATAAAATCAGATCTAGCAAATTCAACGATAATGCTACCAAGACCCGTATCTATATTCACACAAAAGTAAAAAAACACTCTAGAGGCCACATTTTTATACGAATCTTTATAAAATTTGGTCAGAATGCTAGTTAATTCAAGTGAGTTTAAAACTGAGTCATGTTAGGTCAAAATTAGAAGTATGTCCGTCCGTCTGTCCGTTTGTCCGTCCGTCCGTCTGTCTGTCTTCCGGTAAAGTCAAAACACCCCTGAGGACGTACACATGGTTGCGCTTCAAAATCGCAAGAAGGTTTAAAGAGTAGTTTAAAAAGATTTAAAAAGAATGTTTAAAAGGGTTAACTTAGAAATACATTCTGCATGCCCACGGGCAGAATGTCGAGCCCGCTTTGTAGGGTTTAAATTTTCACAGAAAGATTCATAAGAGACATTTGTGAAGATGAAAGAATGATAATGACCTTGACTTTTGATATTGTGACCCCAAAAACAATAGGGGTCATTTACTCAATATGGGTGATCATCCTATCAGGTTTGGCAGCTGAAGGTTGAACAATAATTAAGTTATTGAGCGGAAACCGTTTTCAGTTTTAAGGTCTATGTAACCTTGAACTTGTTATTTGACATTTGACCTCTAAGTGTGACCTTGACCTTGCCACAGAGACCTAAATTTTTCGCGCGACACACCGCCTTGCCATTGAGAACATTTATGCCAAATTATATTAAAATCCCTCCATCCATATAGAAGTTATGCTCCGGACACGGATTTTGCGCCGACTCCAAGTGTGACCTTGACCGTTGACAAGCGGATCTGTGTGTTGTGCGCGCACGTCTTCTCATTAAGGTTAAAATATATCTCAAGTTAATGTTGAATTCCTTCAAAAAATGAGCGAGATATAGGCCGGACAAATCCGCATTATTTGACCTCTAAGTGTGACCTTGACCTTTGACGCAGAGACCTAAATTTTTCGCGCGACACACCGCCTTGCTATGGAGCACATTTATGCCAAATTATATTAAAATCCTTCCATCCATATAGAAGATATGCTCAAGAAACGGATTTTGCGCCGACCCCTAAGTGTGACCTTGACCTTTGACGAGCGGATCTGGGTGTTATGCGCGACACGTCTTCTCATTAAGGTAAACATACATCTCAAATTATTTTGAATTCCTTCAGAAAATGAGCGAGATATAGGCTGGACAAATCCGGACGGACGGACGGACGCACATACACCCGACCAAACTGCCAAAAGTGGCGACAAAGTCGAGCTCACCGCAAGCGGGCTGTACAACTAAGGCGAGACATGTTCAATGCTAGATATAGCTGCACTGAACTGCTCAGGGGGTAGGGAGGAGGGCAACAGTAAGTGGTATGTTGTTCCAATGGTACACAGTCCTGGGGAAGAAAGAAAATTTATGATAATAAGAGGTTGCTGTAATTAACCTGTAACTCAGATCTTTTGCATGAATTGCTTATCCTTTTTGTGCTAAATGATTTCTAAAACCATTTTTCGAATGGTCATGAAAAGAAAACAGGGATAATATTTTTAAGTTATTCATCATTGCTAGTTCCATTAGTTTAACTGTGTGGGACGTTTACTCACTATTCAACTTTGATGACTACGAAAATGATTCAAACCACTAACAAACACTTGTCACTTACAGTGCACTTACAGTGATTCTGCTTGTATAATTAATAATTATTTGATTTCAGTCGCAGAGAGGTTTATATGGTTGACTCCTAATCCAGTTGCCCAGATTCGATTCCCAGGCTAGGACGCTATCGAAGTATGTTACATCAGATCAGGATTAGACGAGTTCTGGTAAGAAGTCCAACGATACTAGATTGAAATCCAGCCACCCTCGCCCCCTGAAAAAGCTAGCTAGTTCTGTGATTATAAATATTTTTGATGATTGATATTCAAACAGGCCGTAAATTACAACAAGTAGTTGCGTATTTTGTTGATGGAACGTTCCTATGCAGTTCATCGCCTATGTTTTAAATGATAAACTGAGCAGCGCACAGTTTGTATGCCTGTCACCCATACACGACCCTGGTAGGCGTCGAACTCACAACGGTGAGGGGCAAGTGATTCTCGGTCGGAGACTTTAACCATTTTTTCTTTCCACACAACCTAGTGGTAATCCCTGAAGCTTGGATCAATTCCATCTAACTGCGGTCAAAAAAAACGTGCAGTATGGACGCATGCACGGACGGGTGCCATCACTCCTCCGATGTCTATGGATGAAGGTAATTATGTTGTGTAAGAGTACCTTAGATAGGTTAGGTCAAGGTTTGGATTGGGGGGTCCTTATTCTATAGGGGGTCACATTTCTACGTGAGGGGTCATTTTTCTACGTGTGAGGAGTCATAATATAATGACCCCCCAGTCATAATATAATGACCGCGGAGTCAATACTTTATATATATATATCATTTGATAAAAAAATAACTTTTCATAAGCAATTTCGGGCAGTTTGTATTTTGATTTCACGATATGTTTATTCTATATTTAGACATCTGGGTCATCGGGGACTCGATCCCGTACTGGGCAGGCAATCATGCAATACAAACTGGGAAGAAAAATTTGAGACTACCAGGACAAACAATTGCATGGCTAGGGGTTCGAGGGGTTCGAGGTCTGCGATGGTCCACACTTCGACGGGAAATTGAAGCTAAGGTTCTCCTATCACCTGCTCCATCGTTAATACTTATTCATTTAGGTGGTAATGATTTAGTTCACTCTCATGCCTATGATATTATTAAAGGGACAATACAGGATGAAGTATCTTACCTTCACGACGCATTTCCGTCCGCTTGCATTATTTGGATTGACATTTTACCCAGAAGAGTGTGGGGGAAATTTGATAACAAGTCCATGAATCTTAAACGTAGACAAGAGGGCCTCAGGGTAAATGACAAAGAACAGTCAATTTTGCAGATTATAAGTATGCATTGAAATTCCATGGTTTTCTCAAAATGCATGTTAGACATAAGCCTGGAATTCATCATGCGTTGGCACTCAGGCTAGTTAGTCACATAGATAAATGACCATAATTTTTGTATAATCAAATATACAACAAAAATCATAATGGCATAAATGCGTATTAGATATAATTGTCTCTAAAGCAGATTTTTTATATCTATCCACATTTCTTGCCATTCTGCATAATCATATATAACTTAAGAGAAAATTCCTCATGTTCAAGATTGAAAGAAAATATTAATTCATTGTTTTTAAAACAATCCATACACTGTGATAGTATGTTTTTCAACCATGAAATGCTTGCATGCTTTTTAAAGATATAAATAATTAATTTTTTTCCATGAAATCAATAAAATTGATAACTTTATTCAAGATTTCTATATTAAAAATTTAATGTATAAAGGGAATGCTTTTATACAAGAGGAAAGTCTCAAGTCATGCTGTGTATTGGTATTTTTCTGAGAGCGACTGTTTTCATTATTGCAATTGTGCGCCTAAGTGTAAGGCTGCGAAAATTTGTGCTCCTTAAATTTAATTTATTGTGCTTTAACGAATAAGTAGATTTTGCTGGAAAATTGCATAGTGTCTTATTAGTATATTAGAAATATTGTGTGTGAATAATCCTTGGATATTTCATTTCCTAATTGGATTCTGATATCAAACAATTGGATATATATATAGTTAGAAGACAATATTTTGTAAATATACATGTATGGTGATATAAATTTTAAACCTGGATATAAAATAGACAACAATGTGCTTTATACGATACAATAGAGATCAATTGTTAAAACTAGCAAAACCACCCCGAAGGCAACATGGATTAAGTAATGATACCATTCAAACTTTAAAGGATTATAATCTTTTTCAATATAGAAATTCTAAAGGTGGACAAAATAATAAAAGAAGAGAATGGGATACAAATCAAGGCATTCACCTGAATAATCTTGAAAAACACTTAATCAAATTATACCTACAGTTGAATCAAACAGTAAATTACAGGGGTCGAACATAAAACCAGGAGAAAGTTGATTAAGGAAAATTTGATTCAAGTTAAACCAATTTCTAACACTACAGTCAGTGGTTCAAAATATATGTCAATATGTTTGATAAACTGCAGATCAGTTAAAAACAAAACGTTAGCCATCTACGACTTTATTATTTCCAATGACCTTGACATGTTGGTTATAACAGAGACCTGGCTTGGGAGTAAAGTAGACAAAGTGTGTCTTAGTGAACTTGTGCCTGACGGTTATAAAATCTCTCATGTTCCTAGATTAAAGAGAGAAGGTGGTGGTGTTGCCATTCTTCACAAGACCTCAATAAAAATCAAAATTGACTCGTCAAGTAAAGATGGAGACTTTGAACAATTCGAATTCATGGACTGTATCATTAGTGTTCGTGACTTTTCAACCCGCCTTGTTGTAATATATAGACCTCCTCCATCCAAAACGAATGGCCTAAGTACTTCAAAATTCTTGAACAATGAGTTTCCTGATTTTCTGTCGAAATATGCTGAAACTGACAAAACCACAGTGTTTCTAGGAGATACAAACTTTCACATTGATAAACTTGATAATCGTGATGCGCAGAATTTCTTATCCATCCTGAACACATTTGGATTAAAACAGTTAGTCAATGAAACGACACATGTAGCTGGACACATTTTAGATGTAGTCATAACAAGAGAAAATGAAAATGTAGTATCTGATATTAAAATAACTGATCCTGGATTTAAAACTTCAAACGGAAAAGTAACACGTGACCATTTTGCTATCCTAATGAAAGTTAATGTTTCGAAACCACCACCTATTCGTAAAACAGTCACATACAGAAAATCTCGTGATATAAACATTGAAGATTTCAAAGCAGATATTAGATCATCTGAACTTTTTGGTCCTAAACCAGACAGCATGGCAGAAGCATCAGAGAAATATATCACACTGTCCTTTCATCTTTGTTAGACAAACATGCACCTGAGAAAACAAAAACAATTGTTCTCAGACCCCAATGCCCGTGGTTCAATCAAGAAATACATGACGAGAAACACATTAAACGTAAACTTGAAAGAAAATGGCAGGAATCAAAAATTAACTGTAGATCATGAAATATACAGAAGTCAGTGCTTAGTTGTAAATGATGTAATTGAAAGATCTCGTGAAACATATTACAAAGACAAAATAAAATCGTGTGGTTAATGATCAAAAACAAATTTTCAAAGTAACAAATCATCTCCTCGGAAACAAACCTGAAGTTAAGCTCCCATCACACACTTCTGCTAAAGAACTAGCTCAAGATTTTAGTGATTTCTTTGAAAACAAAATTGAAAAAATCAGATCTGACATAGCATCTAAAAATGAATGTAATATAACAAATGAATCTAATTCAACTCAAATACATAAGCCTAAAGAAACATTCAGTGAATTTGAAGTTATTACAGAAGAGCAAGTTCTTAAGCTCATTTCAAAGTCATCTACTAAATCATGTGAACTAGATCCGATACCGACTTGGCTCCTAAAAGAATGCAAACTTGAAGTATCACCATATCTAACGCACATGTTCAACTTATCATTTTACACCGCCGACGTACCTCCACGCAATAAGACTTCGATAATCAGACCACTATTAAAGAAAGACAATTTGGATCAAGAAATTATGAAAAACTTTAGACCAGTTGCTAATGAAACATATGACTCAAAACTTCTAGAATCTGCGGCTGACTGTCAGTTTGATATGTTTCTCAACACTAACAATCTACATGAACCAAATCAATCTGCATACAGGAAATTTCATTCCACAGAAACTGCACTTATCAAAGTGCAAAATGACATTCTCCAATCTCTTGACAAAGGCGAAGTTACAATATTAGTAATGCTCGATTTATCTGCTGCCTTTGACACGATTGACCACAACACTCTTCTTAATCGACTCGAATGTGACTTTGGTTTTACTGGAAAAGTGCTCGCTTGGTGTAGATCTTATCTCAGTGGTCGCTATCAGACTGTTTGTATTGATGGAGAACTATCTGACCCTGTGCATATGACATACAGTGTCCCTCAGGGCTCTGTATTAGGACCAAAATTTTACATACTTTTCACAAAACCTGTCGGCGAAATTTGTCGAAAACATGGTCTGCAATGTCACTTCTATGCTGACGATTCTCAAATATACATTTCTTTCAAACCGTTGGACAACACCAAAACTGAACTTGTACTTGATTCTGTCTCAAACTGCTTAAAAGAAATAACATTCTGGATGAACAGCAACATTCTCAAACTGAATTCAGACAAAACAGAACTTATAGTCTTTTCGTCGGGTAGCAATACAGACTCAGTGAAAAATATAACTGTCAATGTGGACCAAGCTGAAATCAAACAGTCATCAAGTGTAAGGAATTTGGGTGCATTCCTTGATTCAAGGGTTAATATGGAACATCATGTTAGCTCCGTGTGCAGATCTTCGTATGCCCAAATAAGTAAGATAGGACGTATTCGAAAATATATCAACGAAGAAGCTACAAAAACACTCGTTAACTCTCTCGTGACATCAAGACTGGATTATTGCAATGCTCTTCTATATGGTATACCTCAACAAACCATGAAAAAACTTCAACTTGTTCAAAATACTTCAGCCCGTGTGATTAAACGTACATCTAGGAAAGATCATATTACACCAGTGATGAAAGATCTTCATTGGCTGCCAATCGAATATAGAGTGAATTACAAGATCTTATTACATACTTTCAAGTCACTGAAACAACAATCTCCATCATATATGCAGGAAATGATTCAAGTTTATTCCACTTCCCGAAATCTGCGCTCTTCAAATGCACCTGTACGATTAGTGCAACCAAAAACTAAACTGAAATTTGGTGAAAGGAGTTTTTCGGCATCAGCTCCTAAGCTATGGAATTCACTACCAAGTCATCTAAAAAACTGTAACACAGTAGAAAGTTTCAAAAAACATCTTAAAACACACTACTTCAATTTAGCTTATGGAAAATAATCAGTGACTGTTATGAATGAATTCTATAAACAGTGAATACGAAGTATCTGTTATTTGAATATTAGTTTTATTAAAAAGTTTTTTTTTTTTTTTTTTTTTTTTTTTTTTTAAACAAACAATTTTTAAATCAATTTAGTATTTCTATTGTTTTATAACGATGATTTAGCAAGATCTTATCTATTATTATAAATCCATTGCTAGCATTTTTAAGCACAGAATATTTCTTTTTTTAAATCAAAAAAAAAAAAAAAAAAAAAAAAAAAAAACTAACATTGATTTATCATAATAATTTACATGTGTTATATAATATATGGCTCGTGAATGCAGAGGGGTCAGATTTCTAGAATATTTAGTGTTAAGGTGTGGGGCGTGGCCCTTTCCTCCTGTGGTGATAGTAGTGATGTCATCCTGGGGGTCTGCATGCGCTGTGGGGAGGTATCTGACTCCCTCGGTACTGGACCTTGGTGTAGCAGTACTCATGCTATCCAGGTTCGTTAGGTTCAATATTCTTTTAGTCTGATGTCGCTGTATTCATTCTTTTATCAATCGTTCATATATTTTCTGTTGTAAAGTATGACGACAAAACAATGAAAATCATCAATATGCATTTAAAGTAGCTTTTAATATTTATTTATGAGTTTATGTTAAAAGGCACATTATTTCTTACACATTTATATATTGAAGACAATTTTAATGTATGACAATAATATTGTAAAGTGAGTTTTAAGGATCTTTAAGTTATATTGTATTAATATGTAAAAATAATTCCATAATTTATACTTTTAATTAGTTAATGCAAAATATTTTTAATGTTCATAATCCTGTTCATTTATATTGTTTTAGACATATATGATTGATGTAAAGCGCCTTTGAACATTTTAATGAAAAGGGCGCTATATAAATGTGGTATTTATTATTATTATTATTATTATTATACTGATCTCCTGCTGACAACAGGGCCTCAGGGTAAATAACAAAAATGCAGATGTATGCAATATTTATTTAAAATTTCCTGTTTTTTTTCCAAAATACATGTAAGACATAGATAAATGACTATAAGTTTTGTTATAATAATCAAATGTAAAAGATAATCATAATGGCATAAACGCATGTTAGATATTATTGTTATTATTGTCTTTGAAGTGGAATTTTCTAATCTTATCATAAAAAACTGGTTAAAAATCAATACCAGTATTAACCATTCTAGAAAGACCTCATATCAATATTTATCAACATTTCTTGCAATTCTGCATTAATAATCTTTTCGTTTCTGAACTGGAAAATGTTAATTTTTTCTTTTATAGATTTGACAAATTTGCCTAGTGTCAGTTTTAACACATTTAGAAGATACTATATTTTAAAGAAAATATTTAAATACATGATTATAAAACTTTTGCAATTTCCTTTTCACATAAATGCAGATCTGTTTTTTTTTTGTTTTTGTTTTTTTTTTAATAAAATATCATACATGAGCAGAAACAGTTACAGAAGATTAAAGTGTCAAAAGTCATGCTGTGTATTGGTGTTTTAATATAGGACCCTGCTGATAAGAGATCTGGCCCCTCAGGGTAAATGACAAAAGGCAGATGATAAATATAAGTAGGCAATGTAAATTCTGTATTCTCTGGATGTTGGTGCAATAAATTTCATTACAAGTAGTATAAAAAGAAAACTGAAATATTTTTGCATTTTATAATAAACTATTTTCAGAATAATATATATCATTTATATTAATCTTAGGTAAATCTCAGTTTGAGAAGGTAAGAGAGATTATAAATGAAATAAAATTGACAAAATTTAGGCCAATTATAAACATATTAATTCTTATTAAAGGCTATTAATGCTTGAAATCATTACCTTTAACTAAAACAACCATAAGTTAAAATCAAAAATAACTAATTAGTATAATTTGCCCCCCCCCCCCAAAAAAAAAAAAAACAAAAAAAAAAACTGACTGAATTTTGTTTAATTAGCATTTCAATGTTTCATATTTCATTACCATATTATAATAAAATAGAATCAAATTAAATATCAATTAATTTTGTTTATTTACGCACTTATCAACATTAAAGTTATAATTATTTATATTTACTTATTCTAACAATTAAGTTTTAAAGTACAAAATCAGTAAAATTAATGACTTTGAAAAATTATTGTTCTAATATTTTACGCCATATTTTACAAAATCCAATATTCTCAACTTCAAAGTTATTATGAAAAACTATTATACAGATATCTATATTTATCTATCTGTTTGTAAAAGTCAAATTGCTAGGCATATTCATTTAAATAAAAGGTAACTGCTTAATACATATAATAGGTCTGGTGCACTACAAAGTGCACTAGTAGTGCACTACTAGTGCACTTTGAAGTGCACTAGTAGTGCACCTCTAGTGCACTCCTAGTGCACTTTGTGTAACCTTTAGTGTGAACTCAACTGTATATGCTGGCATAACTACAAAAAAGAGCATTTCACTAACATATAACATATATTTTATTAGTCTTAAGCACATTAACAGCTCATCGACATTTACATACAATATGACACGTATTTGTGCATGCGTAATAATTATAATCATATTTACAGAAATAGAAAAACACATACATTATACACAAAACACAACGGCTACACACAATAATAAACAGCGAGAATTGATATATTTTTTACAAAAACAGAAAACTTGGTAAATACATCATCTATTATGACACTATTATGTTGAAAAGTACACATTCACTGTTCGAACACTAATTGATCTCTCTAAAAAATGATTGTCTGATTCTAAAAGCCTTAAGAATATATAATGCTAGCTTGATAAGTACATTTTTATTGGTCGAATTTAAAAGTTCAATGAACTTGTAAACACTTGCATGATTACAATAATAGTCACTTATATACTTCTTTCTGATGTCTCTATATAATTTACATGTTAAAACGAAGTGGAATTCTTCTTCACTGTCATTCATGTCACATAGCATACACTTTCGCTGATCTCTTGGCACTGCATTTTTAAAGTGTCTTGCCTTTTCTATCATTAAATCATGCGATCCCATACGTATCTTTGCAATTGCTCGTCTGTATTTCAAGTTATTCAATACTATGAGATATGAGGGAATTTCAAAAGTTTGTTTGATTTCCTTGTATAAATATAACGAAGGACACACGTTAATATCTATATACCATTCTGCTATGTAAAAGTCTCTTAGTCTTTGTTTCAGAACAGTCGTAAATCTTTCAATACAAACAGATGCTGGGAAAACCCATATTTCACCAAAACCAATTGCATTTAATAAATCTCTCACTTTTAATAACCAATTGTCAATAGCATTTTCAGTCAAATTTAACAATCTATCAAGCAAAGCACTAACAAACCTAAGAGTTAAATTGACTAAACAAACAAAACAACTGCTTCCAAAAAGCAAGTAAGTAATACAGTAAAATCAGAAAACAAGAGGGCCATGATGGCCCTGAAATCGCTCACCTGTATATAGGTCTCCGGGACAGGGCCAATTTTAACCAAGGGGCTTTTATTTGATCAAACTTGGTAGACAACCATTAGACGATGTGTCATGATAAATATCTAAGCTATAGATCTTTGGGGTTTTTAAAAGAAGATTTTTTAAGTTTTTACTATACACATATAGGAAAAAACAATGACCCCCTAGCAGGCCAATTTTGACCCCAGGGCTTTTATTTGAACAAACTTAGTAGCATTCCTTAGAAGATATTTCATGCTTACTATCTTAACTTTAGCTCCTTGGGTTTTTTAAAAGAAGATTTTTAAAGTTTTTACTATACAAATATATGGAAAATTAATGACCCCCGGCGGGGCCAATTTTAAACCCAGGGCCCTTATTTGAAGAAACATGGTAGACACCCATTAGAAGATGTTTCATGCTAAATATCTTAGCTCTAGCTCTCAGGGTTTTTTAAAAGAAGATTTTTGAAGTTTTATAAGTTTTTATTATATAAAAATAAGGAAAATCAATGACCCCTAGGGCAAGGCCAATTTTGACTCCAGGGCTTTTATTTAAAAAAAAACTTGGTAGACACTTACCAGACAATGTTTCATGCCTAATAATTTAGCTCTAGCTCTTAAGGTTTTTTTAAAAGAAGATTTTTTTAACTTTTTTGCTACATGGAATTAAATTCTTTGAACAATTTTCAAAGTTCACTTCCAAAGAAACATTCCTGTGAAGTTTGGATGAAATTAGCTTAGCAGTTTATGAGGAGATGTCGTTTACAGTAAAAGTTTATGGACGGACGCCAGACAAAAAGCGATAACAAAAACTCACCATGTCACTTTGTGACAGGTGAGCTAAAAATGTGATGCATATATATATATGAACAAAATATCCCTGCAACTAGTTTATAAAAATACAATCTTTACTCAATGTTGAAAATGAGCACTTTCATTTTAAATGAAATCAAAGACTTTCAAAAGTTAAAAACAATTATGGTATGAAAATGAAATGGTATCACTATTTCTCAAAGCTTATATAACTTGCATTCTTGACAGATTGGACTTCAGGCTTTGACCTTCATGTTACAGGTACTGTAAGACCTTCAGTAAGACTTTTTCCATCATTCATACATTAATATATATAAATTTTCAAAATAAACTAACACTGATACATGAGCAATATCATATAACTAGAGGATGAGTGCATTATTTTAATAGAGTAGAAAAACAAGAACGCCATGATGGCCCTAGATCGCTCACCTGACCCATCGAACTAATCCGAACAATTACCTAGACAAGCATTCTGACGGGTGAGTCAAAAATGTGACCACTAGAGTGTTAACAAGGATTATCCATATTTGAGCAGTGTGACCTAGTTTTTACCCAGGTGACACATATTCAAACTTGACCTAGAAATCATCAAAACAAATTTTCAGACCAATTTACAGGATACTTGGATCAAAACAGTTGCCACTAGAGTGTTAACAAGATTTTTCTATTTTTTGCTTCGGTGACTTAGTTTTTTCATCCGAGATGACCCATGTTAAATCATTCGAGCAATTACCTAGACAAGCATCCTGATCAAGTTTGATGACACTTAAGGCAAAAATGTGACCGCTAGAGTGTTAACAAGGTTTTTCTATTTTTAGCTCCGGTGACCTTGTTTTTCATCCAAGATGACCCATGTTCGAACTCATTTGAGCTATCACCTAGACAAGCATCCTGACCAAGTTTGATGATGATTGAGGCAAAAATGTGCCAGCTAGAGTGTTAACAAGGTTTTTCAATTTTCAGCTCCTGTGACCTAGTTTTTCATCCGAGATGGCCCATGTTCAAACTCATCCAAGCTATCAGCACCCAATTGTATAAACGTTGGTTAAATTAACCCTGGGTTAAACGCTAACCGTGGGTTAAATTTAACCAACTTTGGTTAACTAACCAATTTGGTTAGTCTCTTGTATAAACCGGGATAACCAAAAGGTTAACTAACCAAAATGGTTAAAATTAACCGCTGGTTAAACTAACCAATACTAATCCCGACATGCAATAAATATAAATTCTATATCCGGTTATGTTGTTTTCGCGGAATATGTCAAAATTGACACATGGTTTACGCTCCCATCTTTATTACAATCAAAAATTTTGATAGTAGAGTTAAAATCGGTTCAAATTTTCAATTAAGATGTTAATTGTCACCACACTAATTACATATTATCATTAAACAAATGTACAGAATATAACTTTTACGTAGGATGAACTTGTTTATGACCTCGGAACTGGTGTTTAGGTACGAATAACTTGCATGGTTGCTATGGGCTTTGTTTACAATTAAAATGTACTGCAAAATGAGCAAATATTCGCTGATATAATGTTATAAAATCAAAATCATCCGTCAACTGGGACAGAAAATGGTTAGAATGTAACTAATTTCATACAAGAACCACTCAATGCAGAAGTATTGACGCATATATTTTTCTATCAGATTCGTACCTAAAACGTCGAACGCCAAAATATTTTGTGTAACAGCAGATGCCAATTTTTGAATGATTTTGCCCCAAAACTACTCTCTGTAGTTTCACTATATAATATATGAAACTTCTGTTTCAGTTACTAAATACCATATCAATCACTTGGGAAAATCTTTGTTGCATTTGCCAAAGCTATGTTTTATGATAGAAGAGCTTTTAAAATACTGAAAGTTTACCATATTATAGCAAAATAAATAATAAAATAAAAGTCTACTTATTGCTAATTACCCCCCCCCCCCTAAAAAAATAAATAAATAAAAATAAAAAACAACAACAAAACAAACAAACAAAATATATGAAAAACACATAAATCATAATGAAAACAAAATCATTTTGCTTTCTTGTGACTGTATGGCTGACATCCTTTATTTTAAACATTCAACATGTTTTAACTTTAATTCTCACTAGTCACAACACTCAAATGCAAAATTGACTTGGTTCCCAGCAGTAAATTTACTAAACAGAGGAGAAACTAAATGAAAAATAATTATAAAAAAAATGTCATATTGAATTTATCATGATTAATTAATTTATGAACAATCAAAATAGATTTTTAATTTACCTCTACTTCCAATTTGAATTATTTTTATTGATGTTGTTTAGGAATTCTTAGATCTTATATAGTTATTACTTATACATGGATCTTGTAAATAAAAATACTTAACACTTAATGAATGATTGGAACCTGTCACTGGCCAACATTATACTAGTCCAGTATCTTTAGGAATAGGCTATATGTCATTGAAGTAGGTAAACCAGGGTCTCAATATATATACATGTCATAATGTAATGAATAGTGTATGACTGTTACCATAAACAATAAGTTATATATAGTTTAATAAGTGCATAGTCTATAATAACTGGTTAAAAATGAAAAAGTGTCCAAATATGTTTTCTAGAGTTCTATATATTGTTAAGATATTATAATTTTGTAAAATATTTTCATCTACATTGAAAGTCTGAATAAATTATTTAATAAATAAAATACATCCTCATTGAACAATGGAATATTGGTCTAAATCTCTCTCTCTCCCTCTATTTATTGCTTATTTATTAACCCCCTCCCTCCCAATCTAAGAAATATCAAGAGTAACAATGGGATGAGATATTGAATATCTCCACATGGCCATTTCCAAGGTATAATGCTAAATATGCTTAAATAATGTTTTCATTCATCTGAGTTCAATCATAAATATATTTACTTTCATAGTTTTTTTTTTTTTTTTTTTTTTGTTTTTTTTTATTTTCAATTTTTTACACAATACAAAAACATTTATGCATATACATACAATATATGAGATAAACGTGTAAGGAGGAATAAGAGATTTCTTTTTAGAATCTACAAAGTTTATAAATATAATAAAGATAATAATTCAATAGTATTTTAACAGAGTTGACAAATTTTTATTACCAGACTTATTTTAGTATAACATAAGCCAAAGATTCATTTTCGGAAACTTTACTTTACAGTATTACAGAACTTATTTGACATAAAGGAGAATTTCCAATTTTACATTGAACTTACATTGAAAAAAAAAGTCATTAATTCAAGGGAAACAACTCCTACTATCTTAAAATTGATATCCATTTAAGAGTTGCACCTCTTATCATGAATACTTTATGCATTTATATCATGAGAAAGATTAAAAAAGACCAAATGTCATTCAAGGTGTTTAAAAAAGAAAAATACAAAAAGGGCAGTGGGTGCAATACAGAGTGGATCAAGCCTAAATAAATGATCTTAAAACATTAGTCTCAATTAGGCAGCAAAGAAATATATTTTCCCCATAAATTGTCAAACTTTGAAACTTTATTTTGTTTTTTTGCACTATATAATTGTGTTCTCAAAAGAATAGCGACATAATTTTTAAAAAGTTGAACGCTTGGAACTGTGTTCTTTAATTTGCATCTATAAAGAGTATACTTTCCCAGCAGAATTAAATTCAATGTTGCATTATCTAAGTGCTCATTGCCTAGAATAATATCTGTTAAGGACCACTGTGTGTTAACATCTGTACATTTTGAATTTATCCATGATTTTATATCTTCCCAAAAAGAAAAACTTGATTGGCAATCCCAAAATAAATGTTTTATAGTTTCAATATGATTGTTGCAAAAAGAACATGTATTAACATCTTTTATTCTCATTTTATGTAAAAGATAATTTGTTGCTAGTATCCTGTGATTAACTTTATACTGAAAACCATTGTAAATTTGAATCCTTTGTTATATTAAAAGGGAGCCTATAAATGCCATTCCAATTAAAATCATTATTCAAATTGAGTTCATCTTCCATTTTCTCTTAGCAGTAGATGATATATTTGCTCTAAGAATATAATCATAGATTTGTCTACATCCCTTCTTTTGACTATTTATTATCTTGATCATTAAAGGCTGAATAGGCATTTCCTCTTTCTGATGTAGGTGTCTTAAAGACAGCTGATTTAAAAATCTCCTAATAGACTCTATAATGTTTTGATACTCTAAAAAATTGGTATTTACATCAAACTTAGTTAAAAATTCATCAATGAAAGCAAATTCCCTCTATTGTCTAAGAAGTCATTAACCAATATAATACCACAATTTACATATCTTGACAAACAAACAGAAGAACTACCTATTTTAAACATAGAATTATGCAAACAGGAAGTGAGCAAAATTCACTCCAGTTCCTGGGGTACTGCTTATGTAACTGTATGAGCCCAGTAAAAACATCTTTCCAAAAATTATTTTGCACTGTCTGAAGTTTATTTATCAAAAAATTGGTCTCCATATTTACTAATATTTGATATAAATGGGTACATATTATTAACAAAATTAAAGTATTTGGTATTATACATTAAAATTCTTCTTATCCATGTCAATTTTAGAGACATTATAAAAGTTTCTAAGTTTATCACTCTAAAACCTCCATTTTCATAATTCTGAATAACAACATTTCTTTTAATTTTATCTGGTCCTGACTTCCATAAGAATTTAAAGAAGGAGTTTTGTATAGCTTTAATTGTTCCTATATCAGGATTCGGCAAGCTAAGAATAAGGTGATTTAATTTAGGTAATTCTAATGACTTGATAACAACATTCTTACCAATAGGGGTAATAATACGTCTTGACCAATGGGTAAATAACTTATTAATTTCCTCCTGTTTAGATAAATAATTAGCTTGAGTCATGTTATTTAAATTAATTGTAAAAGTAACACCAAGTAGCTGAAAACATTCAGATTCCCACTGAAGATTTAAGTCTGGGCAAATTTTTTGAGTATTCCCTTTCATAGAACCAATCCATACTGCTTTTGTTTTATCTATGTTAATGTTTAGACCTGAAATTTTAGCATAAAATTTTAAAACTTGCATAGTGTGTCTTAGAGACTTAACAGTTCCATCAAGCATTATAGTTGTGTCATCAGCATATTGTGATAATAAAAATTCAGAATTACATGTATTAAGTCTAATACCTTTTATATTTGTGTTATTTTTCATGAGTAATGCAAGAATTTCTGCACATAATATGAAAATGTAAGGGGATAGGGGATCGCCCTGACGACAACCGCGTTGTATTTGAAACCAATCTGACAAATTTCCATTTATTGTAACACAGGAATGAATGTTTTTGTAAAATAACTTTACCCAACTTATGAAATTTTCACCAAAATTGAAAAACTCTAAAACTTTATGCATAAATGTCCATGATACAGAATCAAAGGCTGTTGCAAAATCAATAAGTAACAACATTCCAGGAATTTGATGATCATCTGTGTATTGCATAATATCATAAACAAGCAATTATCATAGTATTGCAAGCAATCCATAAGTCCCCTACCGGTAAGAGCCCAAGCAACATTCTGAAGGGCCATTGGCCATTCACTTAGGTTCCTATTTTAAGTAAAAAAGGATGTGCATAATTTCCATACTGCCATACCCATATGTCAAGTTTCATAAACATATTTTCAGTACTTTTTGTGTTATCACTGGATCCAGGTTATGTGTAAAATTTGCCATATTTTCAGTCTATTTGTTGCCATAGCAACCAGAATTTTCAACATAGGAAGAAAAGAAAAAGACGTGCATAATCTCCATACTGCCATCTATCCATATATCAAGTTTCATAAAAATATTTTCAGTACTTTTTGCGTTATCGCGGGATCCAGGTTATGTGTAAAATTTGCCATATTTTCAGTCTATTTGTTGCCATAGCAACCAGAATTTTCAACATAGGAAGAAAAGAAAAAGACGTGCATAATCTCCATACTGCCATCTATCCATATATCAAGTTTCATTAAAATATTTTCAGTACTTTTTGCGTTATCGCGGGATCCAGTTTTGTGGACGGACGGACGGACGGACGGACTGACGGACGGACAGACAGACGGACGGACAGACGGACGGAGGGTAAACCTAAAGTCCCCTCCGGTAAACCGGTAGGGGACTAATAAGTCTTATATTGTCACCTATGTATCTTCCAGATAAGAAACCAGTTTGATCTTCACTTATAAGTTTATTTAAAACAGTTTTAAGGCGTTGGGCAATACTTGCTGATGCATTTTCATAGTTTACATTGTGTAAAGAAGAAGTATTTTAGAGACAAAGCAGTTTAATTCAATATAATAATAATACAAGAAATGGACAAAAGTACATGTAATTGTAAAATCAAAATGTATTTCTGTTTGAGTACATATAGAATATAAATATTAATGTTAAGAATTGCATTTTTCCCATTCAGTACTATATTGTGTCACATTAAATCAGACCTAAAGCAGCTTCCTATCCAAAATATGTTCAATACTTTATAAGTGAGAACAAATATCCTGTTGTTCAGTTTAATTCTGAAGAATGTGTCAGTGTGGTTATAAAATATATGAGACTAAATTTAGTTAATTTGAGAAAAGACCTTTATTGGGAAAACATTGAGGCTATTTTGGGACATTTTAAAAGTTGAAAGTTAAAAAGGTTGATAAAATAACTTTATAATTAAATAATTATATGACTTGTGTGTTAATTCATGATCATGAAGCCTGTATAACTTTCTTTAAAAACTAAATAAAAACAGTTTGATTTTCATCAGAAGATGACATTGTTTCTTTTCCCTGCTACTAGAAATAAACAAGCCCTTTATCAACCTTTGATGAGAAGACAAATTGCCTAAGATTTTGCTGATAAAATTAGGAAAAAAACAACAACACACTGTGACACATATGTCTGTAACAATACCGGAATGAACTTAATCAATAACTAACTTTATTGCATTGGATATTCCAAATTTCAGTTTGATTAGGAATTTTTTTAAAGATTGGGAAAAATAAGCATTATATGTTTTACAGTATTTTCATTTTGGAATCTGCTTGATAGAGCTAAAATAATCATCAATGTATCTGGAAACTATTTAATACACATTAAAAAACTTTTTGACTAATTTTACACAAGATGAGCCAAAATATTTTAAGGACACAAGCTTAGCAAAATGTACATTGCCCTAGGATTTTAAGAAAAGTAAAATTCAAATTTTTAGTAATATTTTTTATGACAGTTGTGAACAACTGATGATTGATTTTTCAGTATCATCACCATATTTCACTATATTTCTACTGTATGACTAACGCAGTAAAGCTACAGTCTCACTTACATCCGGGCAGAGCCCCGGTAGACAACTTGGGTACAACCGTAACTTTGCCGGCAACATCCTGGATGATCCGGGAACATTCGACCCCGGATAGAATAAAATATTTAATATCACTGGGGTGGTTTGGGATGATCCGGGAAGAATAGCTTTGCCGGCTTTATCCTTAGCTCTGCTCTGTAAGTGTGACCGCAACAATAATTTCACCCCGGATCATCCCGGTAACTTACCGGGATGGTCCTGGGCTCTGCCGGGAGTAAGTGAGGCCGCAGCTTAAGAACTTTTTGCATATTTTGACCTCTTTCTAGTATGGTGGCTGATATGTTACACTTTTGCATGTTGCGTTGTTGTTTATCGCCTTTTTTTCCTGGGCGCTACAAAACATGCCAGACTGTGGCACGTTGTCCCCATGTCTCTTGGCTTATAACGAGGAATGACTTCTTACTGTGTTATCGCATGGCTTAATTGAGTCGTTGTCGCCAGCAACAAAGCAGATTTAAGCCTCAATAAGCTTATCTTTCCATCTGAGCCAAGCGACAATGTGTCATGGTGCCACACACTGCGAAACAACCTGCCATTTGGCTTGTTTTGCTAGTGACATGACAACAAAATATCAAGGCCTGAGCAATCTTGACTTTTTGTTTTAGGAATAATAATTGTTAAAAAGCAGAACAGTGCATGAAATATGGAATGAACAAAATATATTCTTTTGACTTCGTTCCTTTGTTTTGCCAATTTTCATATCAGATAATGGTTTTATACACAAAACACAACAAAAACACAAAAAGTCATGCAAACTGTTTAACTGACAGTGGCACAAAAAGTTAAATGCATTATCATACCTTCTTCATCATGATAAGTTCAGCAAGAGAATTCTCTACAGTAAGGTGATATATCCTGTCAGTCTGTAAATCTTTAATAAGTCATGTTGTTATTGACAATTACACGAAAACGCACACATATGTGTTGATCGAAATAAAATTCACTGATCAATCACAAAGTATACAGCCTCATGTTTGTCTTTCCAGGGATCTCCCGCTGCGTACTGGTCCAGAATGACTTCGTAATTTTTTCTATAATTGTCCTTCAAGTTTATCCTCAGTATTAACCTGAGCATGATCTTCATTCAATCGGTTTAAAATGACATTTTGTATCATGACTTATCCGAATTATCGACACTGACAGCTGATTTTTAAAACTGTTTATTTCCGGCTCTGGAAAAGTTTGTTTCCGTTTCCCGTCACTACGCAACATAAAGAAATATCGTTGCCATCATATACAACCGATAATAGTCTATTTCGAAGCAAAAATGAACAAAAGTTGAGACGAAGCGTACAAACGGCAGCCATTTTATTTCTGGTTAACATTTGGTTAAAATTTAACCCACCTCCTATACGTGGGTTAATTTAACCAGAAATTTACGCTGGTTAAATTTAACCAAAATTTTATACAATCGGTTAACCAAAGTTTAACCCAAAAGTTGACCTAACCATGGATTTAAGGTAGCTCGCTACTTTCCGACCGAAATATGACAACATCTCAGATCTTGATGAGTTTTGGTATGCAAACATATAAATATGTGAGCTTTACTTCTGCAGTATTATTTTATGAATAAAACAGCGTTACTATGACGTCAAAGCGCCCTCTATCGGTGGCGGCGAAATTGCGTCTTTTTTATCAATAAACCGGTCTCTTCTTATCAATTTTCATCCGATTTCATTCATTTTAATTTTATAATGTTCAGTAAATGTATGTCTTTGTAATGATGTCTTTCCTTAACATTTACTTAATAGTCTGCGATTTTACGTTATTTTTCTCAACGTTCTGACGTCCATATTTGATGCAAGTATCGCGCGATAACGCAATAAAGATTGTGTAATAAAAAAAGTTCAACACGGTGAATTTTGCTATAATTTTCCGAGCGTGTAGTGAGATAGTGAAGGAAAATATTTATGCAATAAAAATATAGGGTCAACGCGTAAGATATTTTGCTATTACTGTTTTAAAATAAAATAAAGGGTGAGTGAAACGTAATGATTTTAGTGCCGTAAATAGATGTTGGAGTTCAAAGAATAATACCAAATAACAATTTTCTTACGTCAAACATTACGATAGTAAGTATAAACAACACAGGGACTTGATGAAATGTATATTTTTTAAATTGTTGATTATTTTCTCATTGAAAGCATGCGCTAGATGAGCACATTTACAATGTTTGATCCGACAATCCCTTTTTAAATACTTTCCTAATTTGCAGGACACAGTCTCATACATCTTTTAATTCTAATTTTATAATGTGATGTTGTTAAAGTGTTATATTATTATATGAATTAACTAGTTTCAGCGCAAAAAAATAAGATTCACATATTACTGTATGAATGAAGTAAGAATATTAGGTCGCTTAGCTTATACCCGTAGAATATTTATTTTACGTTACATTCAGCCTTTAAACACTTCCATAAAATCACATAAAGGCAGACGAGCCTTGGTGTCAAAACACATCGTAAAAATACAATTAAAATAGATATGCATACAAATGTGCCGAAATAAGTGATAAATAAAATTCAGAAATAATATTCAAATATGTTAAAGGGACTCCACTGAGGTTTTTTGACATGATGGAACTGAAAATATTTTTTCCAGATAAATGTACCATTTGATGTAGGTTAAGACCATTAATCTTTGTGCAAAATGTCAGAGCATTCGCGCACTTCGTTTTTCCAGAATAGTTATTCAAAATTAAAAGCGTTTAAACGCTTTTCATCCAAATCAGGCTAACAAAAGCATAAAAACACGATTTTCAATTTATTTCTTAACTATCTTCGCATATAGTTCTGTTTAAAGTGCCCCAGCTCATTTATGTAAGAAATTCTGGCTTTTCAACCTCAGTGGAGTCCCTTTAAGAATATTTAAAAACAAACTGTACAAGAAACAAAAAGCTTTATTTAATTTTTATTTTTGCTTACCATTTTTAAGTCTGTGCAATACATAGATTATATAATCATAATCTTATTAAAATGTCATGATAATTAGAAAATGAGCACTTATGTGACAAGCTGTAAACTATTTTGGAAGCAAAATCATACTGAATAAAAAAATATATAAGCATATTCGCAACTGCAGACTCGAATGTGAAACACCCAATATAACCATTACTTAACTTGGATTCATTACCGCTTTTTCATTACAGTATAACATAGCGGCCCTCAAAATATTATTTATTTCTAAAGAGTTCCACTACATTTTACCTCTGAAGAGCAACCACTCTAGGCAACAAAAGGCATTTCTCTGTAAAGGTTATACTCTATATTTTAATCAAATACAAAATATAAATTATTATTAAATAACTTGTGCAACTTTTGTTACCACTGAATACGAATAATGTTTTATGTTGACGTTTCTTGTTTATTTTTAATACAATACAGTTTGCTTTAAAACAATAATATAAAAAAACAAGAAAAAAGAACAACCTCAAAACACACACAAAAACACGTGTTTATGATGTTAGCAATAAAATGGACTTCTCCCTTATTAAGGGAGAACATAATCAGGTTTTTAACTTTGAATATTCTTCTGTTGCCACGTTGTAATCGGTAAAGTGGTCTTACGCTGAATTCTGAAGGCATGGATTCGAGACACGTATTGTACTAATAGATTATCCTTTAGAATTGGTTACTGTGTATGAAATGTTTCAAGGTCCACCTCGGACTCCTGTCATTCATTTCCAAAGAGAAGTTGATACTGTGAGAAACACTGGTTTCGTTAAATTCCCTCCGCTATAATTGAAATACTGTTGAAAGCGGCGTTAAACCCAATATTAAAAAAATAAGAAGATATAAAACATAAAATGCATAGTTCATTATTTTCATAGGCTCTACATAGCACTGCATTATGTGCAGACAAAAAACGAGCTTCTCCCACAACCATAATCACACAAATTGAGAATCCTACATAATCGCCTTCAATACAAGGGAATCTACATTGTATATTTAATATGCAAAACTCTCCGCTTCTGAACATACAAAATAAATCAACGGATCTTTCGCCTCTAACCGAGAAATGATCGCGGCTTCAGGTCGCCTCAAAGATGCGCTAGTAAACGCATACCGCGAGTCAGCTAGTTTAAAACAAGAAAAGCATTGATGCAAAGCATCAAAGGGCGACGCCAAAAGAATTTGATCCAGATTTGCACCTAAATACTTAACAAAAGATGTGTACTTTATAGCAGTACCATTACATGTGACCTGGAGGCTAGGGCCAGGTTAAGTTGAAACTTAAACCAAAAAAGAATAGACTCTGTCTTGCCAAGATGCAAAGGCAATTTATAGTCAATTAAGCAATCTTATAAGACTCATGTTATAAGAAAGAATTTCTTCAGATTTAATTTATGAGACACAAGGATTCCTGAGTCATCAGCATATAATCACTGGCACGAGTATCGGACCTGGGAAGAAAAAATATGACCAGATGACCAGATTGATAAAAAAAAACTGTGTTTATAAAAACCAAAACAAAAAATGTAAATAATGATCCCCTTTAAAAATGTACTTTCAACTTGAAGTATATTTTTAAAGGGGGTCATTATTTACATTTTATTTTGGTTGTTGACACTTTTAAGATGAACACAGGTTTTTTTATCAATCTGGCCATATTTTTTCATCCAAGGTCTGATACTCGTGCCTGTGCATTATAATAAAAGCTTATTGCTTAGGGTTGAAGACATGTAATTGACATATATTAGACATAAAAGAGGACCTAAAATGAACATCAGGGGGACAGCATAGGTACTCAGAGCAGTAGTAGAATAAGTACCAGCCACATCAACCAGCTACTATCAGAGATAAGACTTAAACCATGTAATAATGTCATTATATATGGCAGATGCTTGAAGTTTCATGAAGAAGAAGAAAAACAACTTCTTCATGTGCAGGATAGTGTGTTCAACTGTATCAAATGCCCTTTGTAGATCTAAAAGTATCATGCAATACTGCCTTTGTCCATTTCAAATAATGCAATCTGTTAAATGAATCAAACATGTGTCAATTGAAAAACCACTTCTAAACCCTGACTGAAACTGCCTGACCATGACTCAAACCCATGACTTTCAGAAGACCAACTGAGCTATCCGTCCTGCTACACATTTTCTCTTTAATAATGAAACAGTTCTAAACCACAACATATTTCCCCACTATATCGATTTGTGTTCGTGAATTTCTTATGTTACAGAGCATAGGAAATTGAACTCATGCTTATATGCAGTCATAGGATGAGAAAAACTTTGAGCTTGACCAGAACTCATTAACCTGTGACCAACATAAGAAGAAATTTTATGAAGGCTGATTTGTATTTTGCATCAAGGGCACCGGGCAAAAACATGAAAATGCAACAAACAAACCACTTTGTGGTAGATTGTATTTTCATGTTTTCATCTGGCGCCCAGTTACTTTTTGTACTATGTTGGTTTTCATGTGGCACAAATCACCCACTATAAATTTAGTGCACAAATTTATTCAAGGGCAAGTAACAATCTACTCTATGTACAGTCTGTTGTCGCGTTGACTCAGGAGACCTGGAGGTTGAGACCGGTGTCTCTTCATTACAAATAGATAAGACAGAAGCTGTCCTTTTCAAACTATGCACATGTTAGAAAAAAATAGAATAACTATTCAGAATATGATTTTTTGAGACTTTATTAATTATATTGCTTGATCCAAGTTTAAGGACATTTTCAATCAATACATGTTTTACATTTATAACTTTAAATGAAAGTCTCATCCCTTTAATAATAATGACATAACTGTATCTCTTTAAATGCAGAAAAATTATAAGTCTCAACATATCAATATACTACTGTCTAAGATATACATGTACATGCACATAACATTAATAATTCCCAGTTTATATTAAATAAATATGAAATCCTAACATTAACATTAACATGCTTTTGATGACCTTACAACTGGTGAATTATATACAACAAAAATAGTATTATAAGTAATACCTAAGATAGACAGAAAAGAACAAATAATTTAGTAAACATAAGTTACTTCCCCTTAAAATAAAGAAAACCTGAAACCCAAAAGAACACGATAAACAGCAAAATTATGAAATGTTGCAGGTTCAATTTTATCAAGCCATGCAAATTAATGGTAAAGTATTCATAAAAAAATAGATGGCCATGTGTCAGCAGTAATTGCAGAAAATCGGATAGCTTTCAACATCCGGATACTGGTACACTTTGTAAAAACAACCATTCTGCGCAACAGATAAATGTAATAAGGATAAAATCAATAGGATAATCGTTTACAACAGTTTCATTACCTATCCTTATACTCAATTGCAGGTGAACTTTCTTCTTGTAGGAAAATTTTGAAAATGTATAAATGATACGGCCTCAATCTAGACCACAACGATATTCGAAATCCGGGTTTTAGTATTGTCATTAAAACTAAGGGACAAGCTGTTAAACTTAACCCGCAATTTCGTGAAAATAATATCACAATGCACATGCTTTTTACATAAAGTTATTAAATACAAATATAACAACACATTTGTTTACTTGATTTTTACGAATCAAAATAAAACTAATTTACACAACATGAAATTAACTGCTAATAATAACAGCTCCTTCCATAGGCAAAAATAAAAAGCGTTCCATAATAGACGACGCCGCTCACCGGCGTCGCCAATAAATAAGAATATCTGTAATTATGTGAAATACGTGAGAAATTAAAGCCATAGCATGAGAGCGTGAGTCCTGCTTTAAATCTGAGTCTCACACTTAGTGCATGGTATTTAGCTGCGAGAGAAAATAGAATAACTGATGTCTGTTAATAAATAAATTTGTATACGTGTAGAAAATTTTGAATTAAATGTCTGCTAGATTTTATAATATAATTAAGACTACCAGTGAATCATGACTTACGTACAAATCGTTGCTGCTTCCAGTTGATCATATATTTTTGAAAGGTAAATTTGATTCATTTCTTACCAGAGACATAGATGTTATCTATGTCTCTGTTCCTACTAACTGATATATACAATTCAAAATTGTTACATATGATAACATGGAAGTTTATGTTGCCCCGAGATACACATAACAAGATGACATTGCGACTGCACCAGCCTTTTCATTCTTTTTTTCTGACATTCTTTGCAAAATTTATGTTTTTATAATTTCCACTTAGGTGGCCTTTTAATTATATCTTTCAATATTCTGAATTGTCTTACAGTCCTCGAGGTATTTATATCCATTCGTTGCAGATACAAACTTTTGCAGAAAGTTATACCCTGATTTGTTGTACTTGTATATAATTGAAGATATTCATCGAAATGCAGGCATCTGACAGGACTTTTAAAAAAACATGTTTACGGAACATGTCTTAATACTATTGTTGTTGATGGTTTTCACAAATTTTTATTCCTGTCAGAATGATATTTATCGAAAAAGTCGTGAAAATTTCCTTGAGAAAAATATTTGACGTCACCAAAATCATTACGTTTTACTCACCCTTTATTTTATATTCAAATAGTAATAGCAAAATATCTTACGCGTTGACCCTATATTTTTATTGCATAGATATTTTCTTTTATGACTTCACTACATGTTAAAAAAAATTATACCAAAATTCACCGTGTTGATTTTTTATTATTTCACAATCTTTATTGCGATATCGCGCGATATTTGCATCAAATATGGACGTCAGAACGTGAGGGAAAATAACGTAGAATCGCAGAGTATTAAGAAAATGTTCAAGAAAGACATCGTTACAAAGACATACATTTACTGAACATTATAAAATTAAAATGAAGGAAATCGGATGAAAATTGATAAGAACAGACCGGTTTATTGATAAAAAAGACGCAATTTCGCCGCCACCGATAGAGGGCGCTTTGACGTCATAGTAACGCTGTTTATTTATTAAATAATGCTGCAGAAGTAAAGCTTACATATCTACATGTCTGTATACCAAAAATCATCAAGATCTGAGATATTGTCAAATTTCGGTCGGAAAGTAGCGAGCTACCTTAACCCAGTGGTTAAAGTTAACCAACGTTTATACAATTGGGTGCTGGTAGATAAGCATCCTGACAAAGTTTGATTATATTGAGGCAAAAATGTGACCGCTGGAGTGTCAACAAACAAGTGTGGACGGACGACAGAAATTCAATGACCCTAAAAGCTTACCCTGAGCTAGCTCAGGTAAGCTAAATATATAAATTCCTTATATTTCAAATGCAAAAAGGTGAGGAATTACAAATTCTCTAGACAATAATGCCATTTTAACTCTACTTCATGATTCTCTGTTCTTAATTCAAACCCAAGAATATAAAATTCATGTGCAAGCTCTTATACACTCAGATCACTCATTTAGCCGCAACTGAAGATGAATAAGCATATGTATCAATCACATCAGAAACAAGAGCACCGCTAGGCGGAGCATTATATGCCCGAAAGTGTTTTGTTTTTTTCGTAAGGATGAAGAATTTGTAAGACATGGGAATTAAATAAAGTATTACCTCGAGTTATGCTCCGGAAACTGTTTTCAGTTTTAAGGTAATAGTGACCTTAAACTTTGACCTCGTGACCCCAAAATCAATAGGGGTGTTTTACCCAATATAGACAATAATCCCATGAAGTTTGAACACTGTGGGCCAAATGGAATTTAAGTTAGGGTATGGAAACTGTTTTCAGTTTTAAAGGAATAATGACCTTGACCTTTGATCTTGTGACCACAAAATCAATAGGGGTCTTCTACCCAATATGGACAATCATACTATGAAGTTGGAACACTGTGGGCCAAATGGAACTTAAGTTATGCTCGGGGAAACTGTTTTCAGTTATAAGGTGATAGTGACCTTGACCTTTGACCTTGTGACTCCTAAATCAATAGGGGTCTGCTACCCAATATGGACAATCATCCTATGAAGTTTGAACACTCTGGGCCAAATTGAACTAATGTTATGCTCCGGAAATTGTTTTCAGTTTTAAGGTTATAGTGACCTTGACCTTTGACCTTGTGACCCCAAAATCAAAAGGGGTCTTCAACCCAATATGGATAATCATCCTATGAAGTTTGAATATTGTGGGCCAAATGGAATTTAAGTTATGCTCCAGAAACCAAATTGCTAATGGAAGGACGGACGGACGTACGGAGGTTCTAACAGGAGAGTAATTATGTGGCTACTCTATTGTTCTTTTTAGCCACACAAAAGAAAATAGCCACATAAAAGCATTACGGAATGAATGACATCAAAGAGAAAGAACAGTTACCTATTGTCCCTCTAGCCACATAATTACTCTCCTGTGAGTGCGGACAGACAGACGGACGGACGCCAGGGGGTATAACATAATATGCTCGAAATTCTTTCGGGCATATAAAAAGCATCTGCATGAAAACAGATCACAAAAGCTTTTACATAATCCAGATCAAAAAGCTGCCTATGTCTGCTGCTGCAAAGTTTGTTTCTTGCGGAAGATTTTGTTCATTGTCTCAACAGTATCTGTCAATAAATCATTAAATATTGTTTCAGTTAGTTGCATTTTCACTGCTAATTCATCGTCATCATAATTAGCCCACACAGGCTCTTTTTCGGGCAATTCTTGCACCAAAATTGAGTCAACAAGATCCTTCTTTTTACAAATACCCCCATTTAGTCTTTCCAACGATTTTTTGGCCCCATTTAAACCTAATATGTCAATAACTGCTACCTGAACCAGGGGTTTTAACACATCTATGTTGGTCGAAGGGGAAGCACCTCTATAAAACTTGTTAGTTTTGGTTTGTGCCAAGCAACGGGAGAATCATATTCTTCCTCTTTATAAATGTTTCTAATAATTTTCCAGATAAGTCGAATATTAGTTTCTTGAACATACGTCTACTGTTACTTATCAAATCTGAGCAAATCTCTTCATGTGTATAAAATGCTTCTGAAGGGTGGAGATCGGTAAATGGCTTGTTATACTGTCTTTGTTCCTAGAATTCATCTACGGCACTGGAAACTATAGAGACTATTTCTTTCTCCTCATGGGGCACAGCATAAAACACCTCCTCTGCAAACTTCTTCATATCAGATCTTGAAATGTTTATTTGATCTAAAAGATTAAAAGCAATTAAAACATGGTCAAAGGAATGTAGGAAACAAGAGCTGTCAATGAAAAGTGAATTATGCCTACAAAAGGAAGTTTTGACAATTGTGTTAAAAAATTAAAGTGGAAAATCAATTAACTATGCACAACTAGGCATGGTGACAAACAATCCTGCAAAGTTTCACTGAGATCCACCCAGCGGTTTTGGTGAGAAAAGCGAAGAAAAGCTTATTTTACTCTAAAATTGACCTTTAAGGGGCCTTAACTGTGCAAAACAAGAGCCCGTTGAGCCAAGTGATGCTTCCCAAATAGGCTTTGGATACAGGAAGGTATACCTCTTGTAGTGTCAAAGTTATGTCACAGACAAAGTTCAAAGAGTAAAAACAACCCAAATGTTGTGCACGACACATTGTCTCAATATGGTGATCATTTCTGTGAAATAGTTGTAAAATCCGACTACAAATAACAAAGTTATGGGCCAGACACGATTTTGCTGCAGGGTCATGCTGTGACCTTGACCTTCAAAGTAGCGACCCAAATTTGTGCGCCACACATTATATTAATATGGTGATCATTTCTGTGAAATAATCTTAAAATCCAACTACAAATAACAAAGTTATGGACAGGACACGCTTTTGCTGCAAGGTCATGCTGTGACCTTGACCTTCAAAGTAGCGACCCATATGTTGCGGGCGACAAGTTGTCTCAATATGGTGATCATTTCTGTGAAATAGTTTTAAAATCTGACTTCAAATAACAAAGTTATGGGCCCGGACAGGAATTCGGGACATACATACCTACGTCCGGACAGACGGACAACCTGAAGACTATATGAATAAAAATGAAAATCAAACGGAAAAATAAAGAGAGTATGCACAACTTGGCTTGGTAACAAACAATCTTGTGAAGTTTCACTGAAATCCCCTAAAACTTGACCTAATAAAATAGTCGGCAATACCAGTTACTGTAATAAACATGTACTACCATAGTCTGTTAGATTCTACTGTCCCAATTTTTTTATTTCTGCTCCACAAAAAAATGTGATCAAATGGTATGTTTAAATATTAAAAATTTAATATAACAATTTGATTATATAATTATTGTGACAATATTTTCTATTACACCCTGTATTAGTTGTTATGCTGTTAATAATAACACATTTAACAAAATGACCTATATAATATTACTTTCAAAAACTGTAAGGTAGATAATATCAGTATAATTTAAAGCCATGGAACATTTTAACGATAATGCCATAAAAAAGAAAACACTACAATTTTTTCTTCTTCTCCCAATATTGTTCTAACTTTACTTTTACTAATATTGTATTTTTGAGGCATGTTATATTAGGTACTGTGTATATACCTGTATGTTGTTTAAAAATGTTTAATATATTTGCTATGTATATGCTGATGTCTCATGGACGATATGGAAACTGAATGTGTTAGCCTCATTAAAACTAGAAATGTGTCCATAGGACACGGATGCCCCCACACGCCACTGTTCTGTCAATCTTATGACTCTAGGTCAAATATTTTTTGGACTACAGGTGCCACAAGTTGAAAACTAAAAATCAACAAAGGGCCATAATTCTGTTAAATTTGGTCGCAGCAAAAATTCCTTCCTTTACTACCATCTACACATTAACGTTGTTAATCCCTGGAAGTTTAAGCAAAATCTGCCATCCGGTTTAAGAGGAGTTGCGTTAAACAAAATTTCCACATAGTATATAATGAAAAAATCAACAAAGGGCCATAATTCTCTTAAATTTGGTCGCAGCAAAAATTCCTTCCTTTACTACCATCTACACCTTAAGGTTGTTCATCCCTGTAAGTTTAAGCAAAATCTGCCATCCCGTTTAAGAGGAGTTGCATTCACAATATTTCTACATAGTATAAAGTGAAAAAAACAACAAAGGGCCATAATTCTGTAAAATTTGGTCGCAGCAAAAATTCCTTCCTTTACTACCATCTACATATTTAGGTTGTTCATCCCTGTAAGTTTAAGCAAAATCTGCCATCCGGTTTAAGAGGAGGTTTAAGAGGAGTTGCGTTCACAAAATTTCTACATAGTATCTAGTGAAAAATCAACAAAGGGCCATAATTCTGTTAAATTTGGTCGCAGCGAAAATTCCTTCCTTTACTACCATCTACACATTAAGGTTGTTCATCCCTGTAAGTTTAAGCAAAATCTGCCATCGGTTTAAGAGGAGTTGCGTTCACAAGATTTCGGGGCGTACGGACGGACTGACGGACAAGTGCAACGCTATATGCTCCCACATTGTGGGGGCATAAAAAGTTGTTACTTACTTACTATCACATTTAATCACAAGAAAGTAATGTAGCATCTTACGTCAAGTTAAGAATATCCTGATTGAGGTAAATAAAGAAATTGGTATGTTTTACTTATATGCGTGTAACATGATTTAGTCTAAGAATAATAGTTAGAACAATCAGTAAAATTATGTTCATATCGTTACACAGTACAGTAACACAGCCATGCACACCAAACAAGAAAAAAATAATGACTTTTCATTTGATGATACAGAACAATTAAAGTAAAATCCATACAAGGTGGGGTCCTATTTAAGAAAAGACAAAAACTCTGTTGAACATGCTTTGGTTACACAAATTACATTATTAGTAAATTCTGACATCGAGGTTAACCAATCTACACATATGCTTCAGCTGAGATTCGAACTCAGAACTCCTCTTGAAGTCTCTCATGTAAGAACAGACTAAGAGATGTTTTTCCAATTAAACTACAAAAGCTAATCTATTGGTAACCAGGATGATACAAATTAAAATGCCGGTAGTATTTGGAATGTTTCTGAAAAGAACAATGAATTCTTTACTTTTTTCTTAAAAATCTTACATTCATAGTTATGATAATATCTATGTAGAGATCAAAAATGTTAATATAATTTCATCATACATAAGTATTATCATTGGATTTTTGCCTTGTTTCCAAAGTCCAAAAAATTCCATATCAAATTTACACTGTAGTCTATTTAACCTAGATTTATTCCAAAAAGTCAATATCAGAAACATATTGTACTTGAACTACAAATGTTAAAACATTGGTGGTTTAAAATAAGGATGCCATTACATATCATATTAAATACTGCCTGTTTGTAACGTCGCTTTTCATTGGATAATCGAGACGTCTTTATATAGTTTTACATACACAGCTGCTGTCAATTCATGAAGATATCGCGCTTAAATCCTCTCAAAAATTGCTGTATTATAAATTTGTTATTAATATTTTTTTGACAGGTTATATGGCCGTATATAATCGGTTGTTGGCAATATATCACTCGCCTAGCAGCTTGGGTTATATTTACAAGCTTTTATATAGAACCATATAACTTGTCACTGAATTAAGTATATACTGATTCTATTATTAATAGGACTTCAAAACCTTTATTGCACTCATCTGTTTTACAGCTTTATATTTATGCAAGACATTTCAGTATTGTACTAGATAACATAAAACAACCTCATAATTTTTCAGATATGAGAACACAAGCTGTTAAATTCATGTTTCTAAAAATTGACACAATTCTTATTGAATTTCATTTGTTTTTTCTAGAATGAATCTGACAATCAATATTATGATAATATAGCAAGAGCTGCAATCGCTTAGCAAGGGCCACACTTGACTTTTTCTTTTTCCTAAAGTCAAACACGTCAGACAAGGAATTATATTGTAGTATATTGTTTCGGAAAGTTTCATTTTGTAGTAAATCTAAAACAAATAAGCTAAGGGAAGGAAATCCTATACAAAAGCGAGAGAAATATTTTTGTATCATATTTCTATTTTAGGGTTAGACAGGTCGAAATTTGGTCTCCATTCATTAAGGTCTGGGGAAGCTACAGCTCTTAAAGGTGTGACAGATAGGCTTATTAAGGAGCATGGTCGGTGGAAGTGTTTGTTGTTTTTTTCAAAACAAGGTTATAATATTGTTTAATTATAAATAATTTGTTTGTCTTAAGGAACTGAAAGAAAACATAAATTCACTTATTTGATCTTGAGTGTCAACAGCGGCAACAACAACATAACTGTAGTAATAAGTCTTTTATTCTCAAAAGTCAAGCTAAGGAATAAAATATTAAAAACATATCAGTTAAAAAAAATATTTCAAACATAATAATTTTTGCATTTTAATTGTACCTAGAACTGCTTGCTTACTTTAAAGTAACAAAAGAACCTACACTGTTATTTTTTGCTGTTTATTTGTGATTCACAAGAAGAAAACACAGAGACTGATAAGTTGGTCATGAAAATAATTTGATATATGATAATTTTATGTACCAACATTCAAATCTTTGTTTAGTGTTTAAAAAAAATGTATCTTTGTTTTGTTACACAATTACCAACAACAAGTGCACATGCCAAGTATCAATAGATCAATGTGACTGTGTACTGAAGTTATTGAGAAGAAGCTGAAAATTCTATTGTAAGCAAGTTACCTTGACCTTGCACCTAGATCTAAGCTATCCATACACCATGTTTGGATTCAATAGGCCTAAGCAAACTCCAATTATTGAGCAGGAACTGAATTACTACAGTGACCTTAACCTTGATCACAGACACCTTAGTAGCAATCCCAAGCTTAATAAAAGCTACCAACACACCAAGTTTGGCATCAATAGGTCACCTCGGGACGGATATTCCGATCCGAACCGCAAAATATGACAGATATTATTATTCTTTTTTTTTCAAAAATTGGATTGAATAAAAAAAATTTCTTTTTTTAAATAAAAGACATCATGCACTATTTTCATTTGCTTTATGCGTATAAAAATATAAGACGAAGAGGTCACTCTAGACATGCAGAACTCATTGTGAAGTCTAACATTAATAAGAGTTGATGATGTATAGTTATATTGACAAAAGGTCACTTGGGAGGTTCTCATAGTTGTTTTTCAATACTTTGACTACACATACAAAATAAATAAAAAAACGTTTTATATATATATATGTAACTTGGCAATGAACATGTACCGGGTATATGTTTTTGCTAATAAAACATTTGATTTGACTTTGAAAATTTAACAAATGGCATAGATATTTGTATTTCTTACAGCTTTATATTTTTATGAAAGAAAATGTCCAAAGTTATTAATGAGAAAATGTAATCAGGACTACTAATTAGAGTACTACTTTGCCTGCTGAACTGCACGTAAATATTGGGCAAACAGATTTGTGACAATTATTCTTGTCCAGTTATATTATTATTGGTTAAGCATTTAAACAGAAGTACATATAAATGGCCAGGCAACCACAATGACTCACAGCCTCAAACCAGTATACCAGCTGCATAACTTAGTTGTACAGAGGTATAATAAAGATCTTTAAGACATATCTCATTGTTGTAGATTTTTCAATCCCTACAGTGTCATCAATTAGTCCACTAGAATGTCTCATTCCATTTTCATGTTGAGAAAACAAATGTCAATTCACTGTCCTCCCAGAAGTTTGTGTCTCTCTGATAATAAAAGAAATATATATTAATATCATTTATTATTATCCATTTAGGAGATAGATATCATTTCGAGTGTATTGTTGTAAAATAATGCAGGCTTTCAGTTAAAATGTGCAGGAGTATAATCACAAAGACCGATATGCCTGAGTGATTAATTGGAAAGCATTTGAACAATAAACCATGCATTTTTATACTACAATGCAAGAAAAATTAATATCTATTTCCATTCATATATGCTTTTTTTAAAGAGAATTCATAAAAATATGTTGAACTACATTGAGCATAAAAGTAATTTCCCTGACGTCATTTGTTCTGATTTCATAACTGACGTCATATGATGTGTAAGCATTTTTTTATGCTGTGCATATATCATGTAATAATGCACTTGATAAGCCCTCTCTGTTTGTTAAATATATTAAAATTATGTATATTATTAATTACTAATAGTGTGAAGCATGTTTTAATAATACATATATCACAAAAAACAAAATATCTATCACTTTTTGTACACATCTCAAATAAAATATTGTAATATACTTTGCCTCATTAATTTTAAAGGGATACTCAGGCAAAATAATGACAAAAATATAAAAATTATCTTCTGTACTCAAATCACCCTAAAATGACATTTCTTAAAGTCCCAGCATGAATTTCTGTATAAATTCTATATATTTTGGGTTTGAAGCTTAAAAATAATTATATATGTTGAACGAAATTTAGACGCCAACAGAATCACCGAATAGTTAAAAAACAAGTCATGTGATTTGAACAAACCCTTGAAGTTACAATAACAGGTGTTGTGGATATTGTATGATTGAAATAAGTCTAAGTAATTGATTTGACATGTTCTTTAATGTTTCCAGAGTACACAGTGACAACTATTGTGAAATCTTAGCGCTCTAACCTGACCCACGCGGGTCAAGTTAGGAAAACACCATTTAATTCTTTATATGGAGAAAAGTTTTGTTCCTTTGACTGTTTAGTGCATTTATTTTGAGGACATTTACAGAATAATGAATGAAAAATTAAAAACTAAGAAATGAAAATTTTGCCTGTGTCTCCCTTTAAATGAAAAATTAATATTTGTCAATTATTTTTTATTGGCAGATTTTACATTTTAATTTTGCATGTTATATGCATATAAAATGTTCCTGTGACAATAAATTGCAGGAAAATTATGTAAACAATGAGAGCACCCTGAAATAATTTAATTTGACAAACTTATATGATTTCATGTTTTTCTAAGTTCTAGTAATTTTATTCTACATGTATTAACTTTAAATTTCTACAGATAAAAACATGGGTAATGCAAAAGAAATGCAGTGTTATATTTTTGCTTAAGAAACGTTTTCAGTATTAATCCTCAACATACTAGATATCTGTACTGAACTTGTCCATTTCTTAATATATTTATTACCATTCATTATTGTACAGACTATAATATTACAGTGCAGACCATCTTGGTTAATACATGGTACAAGCAGACGTACGGTTAGTTAATACATTAGTCATTTTTTATATATTTATATGCTGATTAAATGCTAGATAAAAACAAATTATTTGTACCATCTTATTTCAACACAATCACATACATTACTGACATTCACAAATAAATTGTACTGGAAATAATAAATTATTTCAATAATCGCGAGCATTTGATTTACCTGATAGAACTATCATGTTCATTTTGTAAATTGACTTATATGAACCTGGAAAAATAAAGAAATTGGTACTATATATTTTAATGGTAGTGAAACTTGTTTACTAAACCATCTGTGGGTTTTGCTGTTTGAAAGAAGTTAAAATCATGCAACACTTTTACCAGGAATTTTCTCAGTTGATAAATTGCCATAAATCAGTCATAATCCGTGCTTGAACAGTAATCTCTAATGACTAAGAGATCTTAAATATATATCTATTGAGTTTCAAGTGAATACCTTTAATATTTTTGAAAACTGTTGTCGATGTAAAACATATAAAATAAATACATACACTCAGAGCCTTTCTCTAGCTATTTTGGGGAAAAAATTCCCCTGACTTAAATTGAGGGAAAATAATGCATCAGTTTCATTCTAAGAGTAATTAACATATATATTTACCAATTGATCTGTATAGGTAAGTCTTTTTTATAAAATAATTACATCTTAAACTTCACAACAGTACAATAGTCCAGACATCAACACTCTGTTTCCTATAAAATACAAAAAAACTTAACACAGAAATAAATACAGAATATATTTTCATAATACAATCTTTGTGAAAGTCCTTAAATCTATAATGTACAGTAGATCTTTTTCCGGAACCAAATATCACAGTGTATATTAATTTATCAATTAAGTATTTCATTCATTCATTCAATTTTATTTATTCAGAATAAAAGTATAAAAGTATTAATATACTTTTGCTGAATGATAATGTATAAGAGAAATAAAAAGAATAATACAACTCAAAACAAAATTGTTATTATTGTGAAATAAATATAACGCATAACTGATTTTTATGTGACTGTAAAACTGTTGACAAAATTTCACCATTGATGAAATTGTTAAATAAGTAGAGTAGTAAAATAATTATACAGTTGTAAACCAAGAATATAATAGTTAATGTATTAGCATTTCTCATTTTAAAATCCTTTGCACTGTCCCCTAACTACTGTCAAACATTGTTGATATGTCCGCAGTCAATCGCCTGGAACAAAATTTGTGGTAAAGTTAATTGACTAATAGAGTTTTGTCTGTTGCATTCTTACCTAATTTCCATTTAAAGATTCCCGGATGCTGGCAGGCAGTACATCTTAAATCCTTCCATCAAGAAAAGAGGTCCTGAAGAATACACAAAAAGCAACTTTTGATTTTATCATATAACACAAAACTACACAGATGTAATAAATACACTTTGAATAATACAAAACAAACCATTGAGATGACTTGAATTGGGTTTCTACAAAACTATTTTCTATCCCACACCAAGTTGGGTCTATTTCTGTACAGGGGTGACAACAACAATAGCCATGTACGGAACATTAATCTTTCTATGTTGCTTTATCATTCACAATATCAATATCAACACATCAAGTCACTTAAAAAGCAAATTATTTGTATGAAACAAAAAAATATCAGTGATTGTTTCTATCGTCATGATGCCGAAATTTTAAGCACAGTGCTGTAACAGACAAAGAAACACATTTCAAAAATGTGCACGCAGATCATTCCATCGTTCAAATTTCTTGTAGCTAAAATAATTCAAGGTCACATGATCCCAAGAAAACAAACATGTTTACATCGGTAAATTAATGATGAGAGAATTTACACACCTTTTTTAAATAATGAAACAACAAATTATAAAATATAATTGATACACGACACATGCTTATTTAGAAGACAGAGCTTCTGTTGAATAGGTCAAGATCATGTTTTCTTGCACATTTAAGTGGCACAAATTCCGGGTATAATTTACTGAAAGTGGAATTTAAGGACTCATATTTTTTTTATTTTACCTGGCAACTGAATTCCACGAATTAACAATCTTACCGTTCACAAACCACCAAATTTATGCCCTGAAATTTAAATGATTTTGCAGTACCTTCAATACTTTGTGCTCTGGTAAACCAAAAACACAAACCTTTTCTTTAGACCTGCTATTACAGGTTTCCCTCGCTAACTTATAATTATAGAAACTTATATATCTTTGCCACATTCTTTTGCAATGAAGTACATAATACAGTAAACTTCACATATAGCGCACACGGTTATAGCGAACTTCCGGCTATAAGGAACAAATTTGTTTGGCCCGAATTTTGCCCTTCTTTATTTAATGTAAAAAATTACGGTTACAGCGAACACGGTTATAAGGAATTATCGCTTATAAGGAACTCATTTTTTAGTCCCAATGCCATAAAAAGTACAGAAAATTACACTTTTATAACGAACTCCAAATATTGACTATCCGTAAACAGATCACGCATTTTCTACTTTCGTTTTCATCGGCACAGATTACAACTTGGCCAAATGTAGCGGATATATTAGGAACAAATAATGACGATGACAGTCAATTTACCGAAGACGAGATCTATTTACATTTAATTTATCCGCCGGTTGTGTCAAAAAATGAAGCTATTGATTGTTTGCACTACATTAGGTCATACTTCGAGTCTAATGCACATGTTGAAAAAAGAGTTTTTAAAAGTTTATTGGATATTGAATTTAACCTGAAGAGTTGTAAACAATCCCAAACTAAAATTAGCGACTTCTTCAAAGCAAAGTGATTATTTTTGTGCATGATACTGTATCATTAATAAATAACAATATTGCATATATGGGACATATCATATAATTATCTTATAGATATATTTATACATAAAAATTATATTAAAAAGAAACAACATTGCAATTATTCCTTAATCAATATAAGGGAGACAACAATGACGAACTCAATAGTTATTTCTCTTAATCAAATGCTCTTCTTAATGGAGGACGATGGTAAACAATTAGTTCATTATATGTAAAACTGTTTGCTATAAAAACTTCTGATACAAGGAACTAATTCGCTATATGCTTACAAGGAACTCCGGATATAAGGAACAGATTTTGAATGTCCCATTGAGTTCGTTATAAGCGGAGTTTACTGTATGTTGAAATCATATCACAGCCTAATTAATTTTAACTTGAACAAGTGCTGTCAGCAGAGAGGTGTTGCTGACAAACATTATATATTTGATGTTACAAAAACTTCCTTCAAGAAATAAACAATTAAGAGTAATTCTGAGAGTATTGGTTAAAAAAATGGCCATAATTCTGGCAAAATATCTAAGTTAGAGTTATGGGCCAAAAAATGGCCATAATTCTGGCAAAATATCTAAGTTAGAGTTATGGGCCTTGGATAATTATGCTCTTAAGTTACTGTGTGAAGTTTCAATTATTCCCTTTAGTAGTTTTGGAGATACCAACATGCATGCAAAAACTTACCAAAGTGTGACACCAATGCCTGGGTGTGTACAATAGCTCACAGTTGTAGACCATAATTGTAAACTCAAGTATTGCAAAGACATTATCAATGAGGCAATCATTTTGTGGGTTTTCATGGACAGGCTAATCCACATAATTGAACTTGACCAGTTATATACTTTTATGTAATCAGAAAAGTGTATTGCTTATCAAAATGCCCGAAAATAAACAAAAGTAAATGTCACATAAACTTTTCTAAGCACTTACACGGACATTTCATAAAATCACCATCTATCTGCTTGATATTTCAATGTGCTATTGTCCTTAAATACAATGCCATATGCCGTCCCACAAACACACTTGTCTAACCCTGTGTTGCTGGCATCATGACACCAGCAACATGCTGGACTCACGTTTGTACAGATCTGTACATCTTGTTGCTGAAATGGAACAAATATAAACCTTTTCTCTACACATGCTGATCAACATTCCTGTAAGGTTTCCTGACTGTAGGTCAGTTACTTTTTAAGCTACGTGCGACACAAAAAGAGAACGGATGGATGGACAGACAAGGGTAAATCTAAATGCCCCTCCCCCTAAAGTGGGGGCACAATAACCAGAAACATTGCAGGAAACTGCAACTACTGTCTCAACATGGATGCTGCTATCTTTTTTTCTTGGCTATATCCCGTACTGAATGGTAATATTTCTTGAAATCAGTTGCTATCAAAATGTTGTCATTTTCTTGGTTATTTTTAGTTAAGTAATATATTTTGTATTTCTTATTATGAAAATGTCTCGTATGGAGCTAAAGTGTGTCACACTATTATACCTGTATAGTATACTGTATTAAATTTCATACAACAATAGAAGTATACAAGAGCGCCATGATGGCCCTGAAATCGCTCACCTGTATATAGGCCCCTGGGCCAATGCCAATTTTAAACCAGGGACTTTTATTTGAACAAACTTGGTAGACAGCCATAAGAAGATGTTTCATGATAAATATCTAAGCTCTAACTCTTTGGAGTTTTAAAAGAAGATTGTTTTAGTTTTTACTATATACATATAGGAAAAGACAATGACCCCCCCCCCCTGAGGGGCCAATTTTGACCCCAGGGCTTTTATTTAAACAAACTTGGTAGACACTAACTAGAAAATATTTCATGCTTAGTACATGTAGTATCTAAACTCTAGCTCTTTTGTTTTTTTAAAAGAAGATTTTTTAAAATTATACTCTATACAAATTAATGAAAATCAATGACCACCTGGGGCGGGGCAAATTTGACCCCAGGGCTTTTATTTGAACAAACTTGGTAGACATTCACTAGAAGATGTTTCATGCTTAATATCTAAGCTCTAGCTATTTTGGGTTTTTAAAACAAGATTTTTTAAGTTTTTACTATATACAAATAAGGAAAATCAATGACCCCCCAGGCCTGGCCAATTTTAACCCAAGTGCTTTTATTTGAACAAACTTGGTAGACACTGCCTAGTTGATGTTTCATGCAAAATATTTAAGCTCTAGCTCTTGCGGTTTTCTAAAAGAAAATATTTTAAGTTTTTACTATGTGCAAATAAGGAAAATCAATGACCCTCGGGGTCGGGTCAATTTTGACCCCAGGGCTTTTATTTGAACAAACTTGGTAGACACCCACTAGAAGATGTTTCATGCTTAATATTTAAGCTCTAGCTATTTTGGGTTTTTAAAAAAAGATTTTTAAGTTTTTACTATATACAAATAAGGAAAATCAATGACCCCCGGGGCGGGGCCAATTTTGACCCCAGGGCTTATATTTGAACAAACTTGATAGACACTGCCTAGTTGATGTTTCATGCCAAATATTTTAGCTCTAGCTCTTGCGGTTTTCTAAAAGAAGATATTTTAAGTTTTTTCTATTGGTTGCCATGGCAACCAGAGTTCTGCTTGGAATTAAATTCTTTGAACAATTTTAAAAGTTGACTACCAAAGAAATATTCCTGTGAAGTTTGGATGAAATTGGCTAAGTGGTTTATGAGGAGATGTCGTTGAAAGTAAAAGTTTACGGCCGGACGCCGGACGAAAAGCCATCACAAAATCTCAACCATGTCACTTTGTGACAGGTGAGCTAAAAAATCATTCACTACCATACATATTAAGATGTTATACTGCAAAGAATATTTTGCATGATGTTAAAGTTTTTATGGGGAAAAAAGATATAGTTGTGACTCTCTACAATGGAGTTTAGTATATAGTATAAATAACGTCATAATTTTCCCCAAATTGACTTTCATATATATTTTTCCCCTCCCTACCAGCGCCCAGCATCTCCCCATTTTCCTAAAAACCTCATTGGATTTGATGAACATGTGAAACTATGGTCTAATGATCTTTATATTGACTTTTGGTGAAATTAACAAGGCCACCATTGTTCATCGTTAAAACTTCATGTTGCTAACTAGCGTACAAAATTAACACATGAAACAGAAACAGACATAGATACATTGTAAATGAAATAAATAAGTTACCTGTATTTGTAAAGTGACTAGTTCCCCTTCAAGATTAACTCTGTTAGGTGTTTGAGCATGGAGAGCATTTCTCTTTGTTCATCTGTATAAACCGGATCTCTTCTTCCCTAGTTTGCAACTCTACGTTACCATTCCGGATCATTTCATCTACAAAAGATGATATTAAACTGATAAATCTATGAGAAAGAGCCTCAATTCCCAAAATATATGTGCCATTATTTAATAAGAAAAGGAAAGTTAATTGCTGCATTTTGACATTTTTCTGCACTAATTTTTTGTTACTTTACCAAGTATTCAAAATACACAATTTGATTTTATAAGTTTTATTGCAGAAAAAGACATTTCAGAATGAGATTCATAATTGTCTGATGTCATTTTATAATTTTAACATGTAGTATGTAATTCAAAATGTAAATTGATCTATTCATTTAATGATTAAACAAAAATCAAAGTATGTACATTTGTATTTTAAGATGAATATACAAAAAGCTTTACCTTGAATGTTAACTTTTTCCTAGAAAATGCACACCTCATTTCTTTCAATCAATTTTCTTTCTTTCAATACCTCTGTGATAAAATAAATACAGTAATAGTTAATTAAAGAAATGAAAAAGTTATGAAATATACACTATGCAGTTATGCATTTTATTATCTAAATCAGTATTTGATATATCACATGTTCAATAATAAATTTACCTATTGCAACATGAGCAATACATTTATCAAAGGTTATTTGTGCAATAAGCAACATTTATCACCTCTGTTTGGTTGCTATAGAAACTTTATTTTAGTGGCCATTATTTACCTCAAGAAGTTTAATGAAGAGAATTATGTGCTTCTTATATTTAAACATTGTTTATAAATGTTCATATACATAATACTTTACAAATAAAATTGACTGTACATGAACAAACTAAATTTGAATCTGTAGATACTTTATTCTAAAACACTTTCTCTCCATTGAGCTAGGCTACAAATGTTATCACAGTCATCAAGAAACAATCATACAAACCTCTCATTCCTATGTGTTATGGCTTTTTCATATCTATTTCTTAATTTTATCATCTGTTCCTATGCCTGATTAATCATAGTGTTTAATTTTGAAATGTCCATTTTCTGTTGTTCACGTTTTTCATGCATTTCTTCCTCAATTCTTTGCTGCCTGGCAACCTCATTCCTGAAACCATCTCTCATTACTGTTTATATGTTTTAATCTCTGTTTTTGTAGATGTCTGAAATATAGCTATCATCAGAACAAAATGAAATGAGCAGTTTATGTTATAAAAAGAGACATTCTACATTCAAATGACAAAATACTAACCCAATCATAGCAGATGAAATTTGTAATAACATTAAAATGTAAATACTAAAATTGAAATAAACGTGCGTTGACGCTATTATATCATAAAATTTTAAAAAAGATTCATGATGTATATTTAAAACAAAACACATACATTAAATCCTTTAGCTTGGAATGTATTTATCCAATTCTACATGCTTTACGTATGTGTTTTATTTTTCCGGGGCCAACTACATGGGAAATGCTCAGAACCGTTCAAAATTCGAATTTTAATTGATTTAAAAAAGCTTATCATTTGAGATTTATTAACTCAAGAAAAAAACAACATAAAATTACTCTGCCAAGACCCTCAGAAATTCTTAGAATGATTTCAGTTTGACGGTAGAAAAAAGATCAGTGACATCAGAATTTTTTTTTTCAAGCTCACAAGTTTATAAAAGAATATCAGGCACTTAACATTATTCTCTCAAAGAAATATAAAAAGCATTTATCAATATAAACATTAATAAAACAACATTTTCTCATATTCATTTTGTGTTTTCTAAGTTAATTTGAGGGTTAAACTGAATGACATTTATTTGTTTACATTATCATAACATTGACAACTGTCCATTTCTTAGGAAGGGCGACAACCAACCCGGGTGTAGATTTTCCAAGGTTTTTGGCTCAAAATCCTTGGAAAAAAACCTCGGAGTATTGGAACAAGAAAATGCAAAACTTTGCTATTAAAAAAAACTTGGAAAAATAGGGAGAGGGTGAAAAACCTTGTAAAAAATTTCCGAGTTTTTTAAAAAAAAAACCTTGTAAAAAGTAAGACCTCGGAGTATTGGAACGATTTCCAAGGATTTCAGAATAAAAACCTCGTAAAATAATTTCCGAGGATTTTGTTTAGAAAACCTTGGAAAATGAGTGACCTCGGAGTATTGGAACGATTTCCAAGGATTTTTAAAGTGTTTCCGTGGTTTGTTTTCCAAGGTTTTTAAATGAAAACCTCGGAAAGTTTCTCACAACTGGGAATACTGTTACATTTTCGAGGATTCTTACTTAAGGGCATCAGAGAATTTTCCAAGGTTTATTTGAGCAAAAACCTTGGAAATTTCTAGAATATCCATGGAAAATCAGAAAATATAACATCCAATGAAATATTCTGAAAAGAGCAATTATATTGTCCTTTTAAGGAATTAAGAAACTTCTTTGTAATAATACAGAGCAAAAAATGATCACATGACTCACTTAAACATTTAATGTCAGTGTGAAGTAAATAGTAATGCACTACAAATGAAAAGTTAAGTTAGAAGTCTTTAATGGTAAATATTACACTCAATCTTCAGTTATAATTTTTTGGTATCCGGTTAAATTTTAATGTATTCAAATATCTATCTTTTGAATTCCTGTTCACTCTTCATGATTTTTAAATGTCCCTTAGTTTTTCCCTCACCATCACAGGGGTCACATGTGGAAAATGCTCCAGGATACAATTCCTGAAATAAATAAAGTAAATATTTAATAAAGTACAGCCATTGAAAGAAGTTAGAAAAACAATTATATAAAATCACCACTGGGCGCTTCCCCTCTCCATTGGGCGCTTCCCTCTCCATGTGGTCAGGATCAAAGACTTCAAACTGGCTGCCTTACAACATTGTATTTTTGACTCCTGAAGCCAGGATGGGCTTCTTCCCTCTGAGGGAGCTATCCAGCCCAGGATTAAGGAACACCTGTGGTTATACTGAGGACAGTTCAGTATGTGTAGGCAATCAGAATTACATCATTTAATTTCTTTTTTATTAATCAATAAAAAAAATGATACATTCCTTAAACGTTTCCATAGACAAAAATATCAGTTCACTGTCGATATATATTGTTTTAAAAAATCAGCACTTTTGTGAAATCCAAAACTACTTGAATTACAAGTTGTTCAAGACCATTGATTAAAATGAAGGCTTTAATATTTTCAAATGACCTTTTCTGTAGTTACTTTTAAATGTTTGTCTACTGTTTTGAAATAGTGAATTTAATTTTTTTCATGTTGATTTCTTATTTTTCTTCATCAGTACTTAGTGTCAGGATTTCAAGAAAACTTTGGTAAGCAGTGTGACAATTCTGCGATCTTAAGAAAAGAAACGATGTCTGTTACTATTATTTTAGATAATGTCATACTTGATGTTACAACCTAAAGCACTCTAAAAATATTGCAAAAAATAACGCTTTTCATAAGGTGATTCTGATTTCCTACACTAATTGTATCTGTCTGCTCAAAGTGACATCTGCATCAATAAAGCTGGAGAGTCATCATGTAACATTAACAGCATTTCCAACAAAGTATCAATAAAAAAATCAGTTCCAGAAACCTTCATTCATTCAAATTTCAAATTGAAACTTTCAAAACCTAGTTTTAAAACAAAAACATACTGTAGTATATTCCTTGAAGCCTTTCCTGGTCTACAGTTGGCTTCCTTAATCGATGCCTGGATGCCAATGATATACTATGATAAAACACAGCAAAGCTGGATTGCCATCTTCTTGTAGTTTGGAACAGTCTTGCAAACTTGCTTACAAGCTGACTCTGTAATTAAAAATTTGTAGATTCAAATAATAGATGAAAGATGAAAGTTTATAAATAATGTCATCATAGTTTCATGCACTCATCTTGTTCAATACAATCATAGACAAAAATAACATTAATACTCATAAAATATCCTCTAAACAATTGTATTTAAACTAGCTTACATTTAGGTTAAAAATATAGATCTAAAATAGTTTGTATTTAATACTTATTTGAAAAAAAAAACAACAACAGATTTTATGCATAAATGTATCTAAAATTATTTACCTGAACCTTTTTACTATCATGTTTCTTTTGTTTATCTTCCTGTCCCAGGTCATTGATCTTTAGGTTCAATTATAGTCAAAATATATTGACGTGCCAAAGCTTGATTCCGAGATATTTTCGTTCTGGGGCAGAATCTCGCTTTAACGTAGAGGCGAGATATTGCCCAGACACGAAAATAGCACAATATCTCGTCGCGCAGTACAATTAGTTGGACTAGGTTCAATTACAACAACCAAACATTTCCTGAATCTTGTAACACTTAGATAAATGTTTTCTTTGAAAATTCCAAAATATGCTCCCTAACATTTAAAACAAGATATGTCCAAAATTGCCTAAAATAAATCCAGGTTTGCACTACTTCCAACTATAACCACTTGACCCATTAATGTCTGAGATTCAAATTTTTCAACAGTATAACTGAAGGGGCAATCATAATGTGAAACAGGGGTGATCCCAAAATATCAAAGCCATCATTATTTTATTTTTACATTAATTTTATTGAAGGTACAAATATATCAAATGATAAATAAAAGTAAAACTTGAAAATTATGAGAGAATCACGGTTGCAGTGTCATTTTAGACTGTTTTGGATTGTATAAAAACCCAGACTCCCCCTGAATAATCACATGGAACAATCTGGTCTATCCCAGAATGCTCAATGAGAAGATTGATCATGCATAGATTATAAGAGGGAACCACCTGGGGTGCCATTAGTTTTATCTGATCAGTGTGTTATATTCTGTGTGTGAAAACTTAGTGGATGCAGTATTTATTTATCTTAATTATAAGAAAGTATCAAGCATACATATTTTACACATTAATTGTACATAATTATATATTAAAAGGACAGTTAATAACTATTTATGTTTATTGTACACATAATTAATGGCAGAGTAAATTGTTATCTGAATGTATGTCACAGACTTGCTTAGTAGAATATACTATTTTATATGGCATAAAAACATATATTAAAGATTTATTTAATAGCATTCATATTTCAGTGTTGCTTACAGGCTGTCAAGAAACCCTAAGTTAAGTCTATATATAGAAAGAAACTGCAGGAAAAATACTGATGCATTTAGAAACTAATAGACATAAACACTGATTGTTTCTTTTTGTATAATTATAAGTTTTGCTCTTTTATCTATTCTTAAAAATGGAGAAGATATCTAGTAACAATAATTATAATAATAATAAAAAAATATGAAAATAAAAAAAATATAAAATTTTCAAGTCTTTCTGATCATCAGTTATTTGAATAATCTTTATCTTATTATGATTAGTTACAATACCTTTATAGCCATTAATAAAAGGTATTTTATGGCCACAAGGAATTTACATTGTATTTAACTTTTCCATGTTTTCACACTTAAATTTTTTTAATTGATTCCTCCCACAAAAATGGCTTCAGAAGATTAAAGTACAAATTTACTGAAAAGGAAGTTGGCCATTGACAATGTCCATACTAAAAATTGATTCCCTGGACCAAATCTCTCCTTTCCATGCTGTTGGACAATTGTTTGCTCTGACCATGGATTAAGAAATATCCAATGGCAATCTACAGTTCAGTTGTTATCTTGCTTTTGATGCCCATTATAAGTTAAATCATGATTATGTCTTAACATTTTCCGAGATGAAATTTAGTTAAGTTCAATTATCCGAGGTCATTTCCAAGTTAAATATTGGCAAAGTGTTTCCAACAAATTTTACATAAATTTTCTAAGTTCTTTTCCGAGCAAAAAAATGACAAAGTTCTTATTTCCAAGCTTTTTCCGAGCTGATTTTTGGCAGAGTGTTTAATTCTGAGATAGTTTCCAAGGTTTTCTTTATTTCCAAGGATTTTTATACAAAAACCTTGGATAAAGTTTCCAAGGTTTTAAAAAAAACCTCGGAATTAAGAAAAAACCTTGTAAAACTGGTTTATTTCCAAGGTTTTTGAAGCAGTTTCCATGGTTTTTTTCATAAACCTCGGAAAATCTACACCCGGGAAGATTAGCGGCGATGTCTATTTGCCGTATTTCCGACATAGTTACTTGAATGTTACTCGCCGTTATGCGATTGAGGCCCTCACATCAATAATTTCAATATAACACTTTGGCAAACAGGCCAAATCGTCATTTTTGTGTTTGTTTACTTGACCCTGTATGTATTGCGCATAGGTAAAACTGGGCTATAACAAGAGCCATTACAATGTTAACACATGGTTTTGGTCCCATTATAACATGGGCAAAAGAGGGAAAAATAGCCGATTTTATGCTATAATAGATAATATGACAACAAAAGCAATGTGCTATGACATCACAATAGGTATCAGGGCTTCCATTAAGTTTCAAAATTTGGAAGTCAGAGACATCAAAATCTCTGATATTGGAAGTCACATTATATATGTAAAGAAGGAAAAGCATAAAATCAAGGAGTAAATGACTCCCAAACTTCCATTAATGGAAGCCCTGAGGTATAGTATCATAATGATCATGTTATGACATCACAAGATATGTAATGACATCACAATAGATGATATGACATCATAATCTGTACACCATGACATCATAATTGATGATATGACATCATAATTCATACATCATGATATCATAATTGATGATATGACATCATAATCTGTACACCATGACATCATAATAGATGATATGACATCATAATCTGTACACCATGATATCATAACAAATGATATGACATCATAATTCATACAACATGACATCATAACAGATGATATGACATTATATAAATAACACATGGGATTGTGGGTAACAGTAAAAACATCATCCCAAGGAAAATACTGTTACCATGTGTTATTTATCTATTACACCGAACAAAAATACTGTGATGATCTGAAATTGTCAATTTAATCAACAAGAGGGCCATGATGGCCCTGAGGTCGCTCACCTGTATATTTGGTCCCCCCAACCCCCCCCCCAACGTTGCAGGGCAAATTTAACCCAAGGGCTTTTATTTGCACATCCATAAGAAGATGTTTAATGCTAAACATATAAGCTTTAGCTCATTGTGTTTTTTAAAAGAAGATTTTTTTTAAGTTTTTACTATAAACATATAGTTAAAAACAATGACACCCCTGGGGCCGGGCCAGTTTTGACCCCAGGGCTTTTATTTGAACAAACTTTCTAGACACTTACTAGAAGATGTTTCATGCTTAATATCTAAACTCTAGCTATTTGGGTTTTTTCAAAGAAGATTTTAAGTTTTTGCTATACACATAATTATAAAGAAAATCAATGACCCCGGGGTCGGGCCAATTTTGACCCCAGGGCTTTTATTTGAACAAACTTGGTAGACACTTATTAGAACATGTTTCATGCTAAATATCTTAGCTCTAACTCTTTTGGTTCTTTAAAAGAAGATTTTTTAAGTTTTTACTATATGCATATAGGGAAAATCAATGACCCCCGGGGGCGGGGCCAATTTTGACCCCAGGGCTTTTATTTGAACAAACTTGGTAGACACTTATTAGAACATGTTTCATGCTAAATATCTTAGCTCTAACTCTTTTGGTTCTTTAAAAGAAGATTTTTTAAGTTTTTTACTATATGCATATAGGGAAAGTTAATGACCCCCTGGGGCGGGGCCAATTTTGACCCAAGGGCTTTTATTTGAACAAACTTGGTAGACACCCATTAGAACATGTTTGATGCTCAATTTCTTAGCCATAGCTCTTTGAGTTCTTTAAAAGAAGATTTTTTAAGTTTTTACTATATGCATATAGGGAAAATCAATGACCCCCCCCGGGTGGGGCCAATTTTGACCCCAGGGCTTTTATTTGAACAAACTTGGTAGACACCCATTAGAACATGTTTCATGCTAAATATCTTAGCTCTAGCTCTTTGGGTTCTTTAAAAGAAGATTTTTTAAGTTTTTACTATATGCATATAGGGAAAATCAATGACCCCCTGGGGCGGGGCCAATTTTGACCCCAGGGCTTTTATTTGAACAAACTTGGTAGACACTCACAAATTTTGACCCCAGGGCTTTTATTTGAACAAACTTGGTAGACACTCACTAGAAGATGTTTCATGCCAAATATCTAAGCTCTAGCTCTTATGTTTTTTTAAAAGAAGATATTTAAAGTTTTTTCTTTCGGTTGCCATTGCAACCAGAGTTCTGCATGGAATTAAATTCTTTGAACAATTTTTAAAGGTGACCACCAAAGGAACATTCCTGTGAAGTTTGGATGAAATTGGCTTAGTGGTTTATGAGGAGATGTCATTTAAAGTAAAAGTTTACGGACGACGGACGGACGCCGGACGGACGCCGGACGAAAAGCGATCACAAAAGCTCACCCTGTCACTTTGTGACAGGTGAGCTAAAAACAAGATAAAGCAAGAGTAACAATGACTAAACTGTTTTAAGTGTACTTTAGGCATATTGAGAAGTTTTCTTTTTCGTTTATTATTCTTTAAGGTATTTATCTAAGGACCCTAATAGGCACTATCAGGAACTAAAAAATTGACATCATAAGTCAGATGTATACCTTAAAGTACACCTGTATGCAAAATTTAAACAAAGTTTACCGTACGGAAATCAAGTTATGGCCACATTTCTGAACTCTAGCTAGGTTGTTATGAGGGCCCTTTTTTAGAAAGTAGGAACCTTTAAATAATCTGCAATAACATTCTAATGAAAAATGTTTTCCCATTAATTTTTGGTAAGAAACAAATAGTACCATTCAGCTAACAATCCAAATAAGCAAAATTATGGTCTCTACTTAAAATTTATGAAATCTGTATAAAAATGTTACCCTACCCCACCCATTTTTACCACGTGTCTGGCCATTTTTCTACTTAGGGAGCCTACTTAAAAAATTCTTAAAATTTACCCAAATGAGTGCCTGTTTTCAAAGTTTCCCTAAATTTTTAAAAAAGTATATTGGTTGATCTTGTAAAATATGAAATACTTTTACCGTCTAGTTTTGATTATATTACACTTTGAAAATATCTGGTACCATATTTATTACTATATTTAGCATAATTTAGCCAATAAATACCTATATAAATTAAAAAATCAAAATTAAACACTTTTTTCTTTCCAAATGGGACATGAGAGATGCATAAATAATGTTAAAAGAAAAAAAGAAAGAAAAAAAAGTTGACCCTTCTGGGGATTGAACCCATGGCCCTCATTTTCAGTGTAGTTAACAGTAGTTCTAGCCTACTTGAATACTCTTCAAAGCGGAGGTAATGCATTAGGGTGCTAATACCTTAAGCAAGTGATGATTTTTACTAGTCATAAACATACAATCAGCTGTGTTTTATTTAGAACCCATTACACTAAACTCCGCTTATAACGAACTTATTGGCACATTCAAAATCTGTTCCTTATATCCGGAGTTCCTTATAAGCGTAAAGCGAATTAATTCCTTATATCAGGAGTTTTTATAGCGAACAGATTATTATATTACAAACTGTTTGATTAAGAAAAAATAGTCATTTATTCTTTTTAGACACAATACTCGAGAGCGTACATTTTTGAATTTGACAATATTTTGCTTTTCAAATTTAGTTTTACTTTCTATTTCAATACATCATAAAATATCATATTTTGTTTCTAAACTCAGTGCTTTTCGTCATCTTTCCATAATTAAGAGTAAACAAGATTTTCCATTTTCTTTCCTTTTATATTGAATATCTTCTATTATATTTTAAGGGTGACTATTACTTATGAAAGATATAGATTTCTTTTTACTTCAATCAAACGTACTTTGAAGTTTTCAATGGATTAGCAAGAATGTGTGAGTATGTTGAAAACCGATTATAAATGATCATAATTATTTTACTCGAGCAAACCAATCAAAGAAAAGAAATAATACAAGTATTGGAATAACCGTTTTATCTTGGTGACAAGAACTCATTCTTAAAATATCCTAAATATACTGCTATACAAATTAATTTTCATAGCTGTATTCTAGTACAGACAACAATAAACAGTACATTCGGGCGAGTTTTAATCCGTGCCTATGAAAAAGAAAGTTGAAAATGCGGGATTATATTTATGATTAGCCGATATTTTTGGAGTTCGCTATAAAAGTGTAATTTTCTGTACTTTTAACTGAATTGGAAATTCGCTATAAGTGAAGTTTACTGTAATATGGTTATGATCTGTGAAATCTGATCCTTCTGTATCCAGAATACTCTTTGCATGGTTTTTGACAAAATAACGATGATATCCTATGTCTGTCCACCATATCTGTAACGTTTCACTAAATAAAATTGTTAAATGTTCCTTTGTTGCATGCTTAAATCGCCTGACACAAAATTATTCACATTGCAATTACTTCTGTTGAAAACGGATGTTTACTTTTTGACTATTCAATAAAAAAATATTTTATACGCAAAAAGCACTCCAGGGTGCAAAACAACTAAATTTTAAGGGTGTCAGTGTGGTGAACGTCAAAAATAAGAATGAATCGAGGAAAAAATGACGGCCATTTTATATCATTTTATTTAGAATTATTATAGAGCACGTGACCAGATTTTATACTGTTAAAAAGTACTGTTACCTATGTAACAATACAAAATTCATAGTTACGTGGTACACTTGCATTAACAGTTAGAATAACTCCCAGAGGCCTATGGGAAATTAAGATTACAAAAAAGTGAGGGGTAATAACATCATTTATCCACTATGACATCAGAATTTATATAGAAGAAGAAAATTTTATTTAACTTATACATTTACACGTATCTAGTTATACATCAATACATATAAAACATTTTGTCACGGTTGGTATTCAAATGAAAGAGAATAATTAATGTTTCAGTTTATACAATATGGAGAATAAGCTCTAATTAACATGAATTAGATATTGAATAACAGCAATTGTTCACTAATAAAGTGTCTAACAGTTAATATAATGAATATAGTTATAGTCTTAAAGTCTAGGATATGAATTCAATAAATCATTTCTTTTCTTATTGGCTAAATAAATAAATTTGCTAAGATTGTTAAGAACAGATTTATTGTTTGACTTAAGCATTTCTATGAATTTGTACATACTGGGTCTATGATAAAAATACATTTAATTAATCGAATTCTTAATTCATGGTAAACACTGCATATAAGAATAAAATGATACTCGTCTTCAATCTCAGAGCATTGACACACTTGGCATAATCTTTCCTGTCTATCTATTCTATTCCTACCATATCTACCTGTTTGAATTCTTCTACCTGTTTGAATTCTAAGATTATGCGAAGAAATTCTTAAACACGTAATACTACTCCTTAGATATTTAGATTTGATCGCATTTAAATAATTTTCAAAATTTAAATCTGTTTTTAGATAAATATAAAGAGTGTTTAAAACACTATTATTGTTTAAATCTGCTTGCCATTTTTGTTTAAAGCAATCCAAAACTCTTTGTTTAAAATGTACCAAAAATGCGTTTATATTTATTTCATTTGGTTTCAAAAAAACATCTGCAAAACCATACTTTTCTAATAATATTTTAACATTGTATGTCCAATTTTTGACACCATTTAAACATTGTTTTAATGAGTTATTATATATCGTATTTAAATAATATTATTTGTATTTGAAATTTTCAACCACTATTTTTATCATTTGAACATATCTGTTTATATATATAAGGGTATCTTCCTAATTCTCTGTATACAGCACTATTGCTGGAAGTTATCTTAATGTCTAAAATATATTTGCAAAATTTGAGATGTACACTTTCAATATCTTTTGACTTAGAAAAAATCTCCATACAGGACATGCGTAATTTTAGAGCCAACTTGTAAAGAAATATATGGTGATAATTCTACTTATGATATTACCACATAATATTTGATTATGCAAAACAAATGACCCGTATAATTTAAAACTACTCCTAAATACAGTCTAACTTGCCCATGCGACCACGTGTATTAAGCGACTTTTGTCTTAAAACCACTTTAAATTCCCCCGATCATTTTCTCTCTATATCTTTAATGTATTAAGCGAGTTTTGCTCAACGCGACCAGCGACCGCTAATTAGTCACCTAATTGACATCAATCTTTTCATTAAACGACCACTTTTACCTGTCAAGTAATTGTGTTTTTAGAGAACGCCACCTCGTTATGTCACAAGTGTCAGCAATCAAAAACACAACAATAAACGTGTGAAAAACTCTATTTCCCATACCGTTTTAGCGTATGCAAATGAAGTTAAGTATACGCGTGACGTGTATTATCCAATAATATCAGATAAACAATGCAACGCTCCGCCCATACTGAGATGGTGTACACGCTTCGCATGTTGACATTTAGACTGCACTGAATTGACCTTGAACTTGATCAGCCATTAAATTAATCGTAACAAATAGATGCAGTTTGTTTATTTCAAATGAAAAAATGCAACAACAGAAAACATCTTCACTAATAGGGTTTTCGTGTCGGAGACAAGAAAAACAACGGAGAAGTTAAAAAATTTTGGAAAAAATGTCAAACATGTACGTAATGGATCAAAACTGATTTTGTCAATAAATATCATAACGTTATTTTTACATTTGCATCCGTTTAGATTATCGGAGCGTACTTATTATTCAACATTTATATAAAAATGAAGTTGAAAAACAATCCCATTGAATAAAAAAGATGTCATTTAAAAATTTTGACTTTTATATCATGCTGACTGTCTTAAGAGACCGTTTCATTAAGCGACCGTTTTTGGTGTTTCCCTTGCCTGGTCGCTTAATACACGTTTGACTGTAGTTGAAATCATTAACTATGTCTAATTGTTCAATATTATAAAAAAGTTTTTTGTTCTGTCTCAAGGGGCCCCTTTTTCTTAATATAACGACTTATGTTTTTGAAGTATTAACTTGTAAACCCCAGTATGTACAATATTCATATAATAAGTTTAGACTGGATTGTAAATCTTCTATAAAATGTCCTACTAACACCATATCATCAGCAAAGAGTAAAATAATGATACAAAGTTCAAAAATTGATAAACCACAATTTAAACATGAAGTTCTAACATGATTTCATTTTTTTTAATTACAAATGTTCAAACACATTACTGCCAGACTTTCTATACATGTATGTCAATCAGTGTTAAAACAATTATCACTTTCATAAAAGTAGTTATCTTCTGAAAATAATCTTTCTCTTTTTTGTTTAAATGGAAATCTTTTCAAAAGCAGTTTAGATATTTTAACATATCTTTCATCATACCTGAGTTAAGCCAAAGCCTATTTTGTTTGTTCCACTTCATTCTGTAATTTTTCTCTTTTCTTATGAAGTGTGTCATTTGGGTAATGATGTTCAGCTTTTTTCAAGTTTCTAATATTACAGTCTTTTTCTCTAATCTTTCTTGAATGAACATCATGAGCATTTTTCTAGATGAATATGGCCCAAGTGCAAGTCAAATGTTGCCCTGCAAACAGTTTTAGCCATTAGTCAATTTTCAACAAATAACGCTAGCTAAGAAAGTTGTTTTAAATTAATTATTTTGTGATAAAATTCTATCAAAAATCATGGCTTTTGTCATTTTGTTGCTATGCTATTTAACTGTCTCTAAAGTAACCTTGATTTTATTTTTATTAGCAGCTATTAAGTTGATCACACATTTACATTTCATATTTTTGCTACTTTTGCATTTTACTGTTCAAACTAACATACCTTTCCCCCATTAACACAGCTTCTCGATCTTTTGCACATTTAAAATCTTTTTGTAGCACTTCCATTTCTCCATCCTTCTCGTTCAAATAAGATTTTTGTTTGTTTCTCAATATCATTGTCCATGTCAAATTTCTCCTCCTCCAGGTCATGCATGTTTTTCTTCTGAGCTACAATATCTTAGAATTCTTGATCTAAAACTACTAACTGATTCTAAAGCTCACTGAAAACAAACAAAGAGTAACTGTACAAAAATCTTTCTTTTTAATTTGTTAAAAAAAAGTCAAGTTATATTTTATATTGATCTTAAAATTTCAACAAATGTTTTATCTAAAAAAATTCATATAAAGTAAATGACATAAAAAAAATGTTTTACACATTATTATGTCAGCTAACTTATAAGTTATTAGAAGGATTTTAGTTTTTTCACCTTAAGTTACAATTGGCTAATTATGTTCTTTGACTAATGAAATTTAACATTTACAAATGATCAGCAAGTTACAACATTTATACTTACATTTAGGCAATATACCTATGGTAATTGAAACAGTTGGGAATTAAGTTACAATGTTCTTTAAGCAAAAAAATCCTTAGTCAAGACCTTACTTAAATTTTACTTTATTGTGTAATGAAAGAAGAATTTGTACACATAGTTATTCAGAAGTGTAAAAAGTTTAAGATTTTCTTACATCTTTTTTCTTCCCAGTTTATCAGCTTCTTTTGCAAATCTGGTTTGGAACAGTGTTAACTTGCACCAAATCACCCTGTCAATATATAAATCTGATTTTAAAAATTACATTTTATTATAGCCATTTCTTTTCTTCTTTTTTTTGTATAAGAATTATAAGATTATATAGCATGTTGATCAAAGAATAATAGATAAAATGAAATGTCTGTTCAGGAATCACAAGGGTTTTTTTCCCCTGAAGAATTAAATAAATTTTGACAAAATACTGAATATATGACAATCTAGATTTTTTACAGAATGCACTTACTAAGAATCAAAATAACTCCAAAAAAAGTTTGTTTTCATTTTCTATAATAAAAAAGTAATACTTACAATAAAAATTTGAAAATATCAACTTTAACTCGTTGTTAATATTTTCAAAATGTTTTAAATTTCATAGAATTTTAAAACCAACTATTGGCCTAATCTTTATCTTTTCCTCTTTGAAAAGTATATATATAAAAATAAAAGCCTCCTTACTTAAGAAAATCAAATACTTCTGTTACAGATCATAAGATATACATCTACAATTTACACCGTTAGTGTATTGTACAAGAATGGTAAGGCTAACCTGAAGATTTTCCATTTTTTCAGTGAGTTTTTCATATTCTTTACTATCAATGCTGACTTGTCTGTCTATTAGATGTATCTAAATTTTCTTTTAATGTTTTAACCTCTAGCTGTCTCTGAACAATTTCTTTCTTCATATCATCACATGCTTGTTGTTACTCTTTGATTTCCTTCTCAATTTCCTGAAATACCACAAACATTACTTATATTACTAAAAAAATACAAAAGTACAAACTGCTAAATTTATACAATGGACCTGTCTTCTTTAAATTTCAATTTGGAATACTATTTAATAGTATATAATTACTAAGATGGAATTTTATTACAAAAACAACAACCCTGCAAATGTTTTGAAGATACCAACTTGCACATAAAAATTTAACCAAAGTGTGACAGTCACACCAAGATAGATGCCGGTACCTGGGTGAGCACAATTGCTCAAGTTAAGTCAATAGACAAGCTAAAAATAAATAAAACTATTTCAAATATATTATCAAATAATTTTGCTTAAAGACACATTTGCACAGGCAGAATTCCTGAAAACTATACAAATGTGTTGTAAAATTGTATTACTTCATATTGTCACATATCAAATGAGTATTTACTTGGAGCCAATAATTAAAGGTCTTACCAGCTTTTGGCATTCTAGAGTACTATCTTTCCATTAATTTCTTCTCCTCTGTAGAGTGACAATATATCAAAATTATTACATTTTAAAGGAGTCAAAATAACAAACAACAATAAAGGATTACAAATACATGTGAGAGAAAATTAGAAATAATTATGAATGCTAACAAATAAATGTTAAAAAAAAGACAATAACACAAAGAAAACAAGAGCACCGTTAGGCGGAGCATTATATGCCCGGAAGTGATTTTCTTTTTTAGTAAAGATGAAGCATTTGTAAGACACTGGAATTAAATAAATAATTACCTCCTTCAAATAACAATCCTCCAACAAAGTTTGAATATTGTGGGCCAAATGGAACTTAAGTTATGCCACAGAAACTGTTTTCAGTTTTAAGGTAATAATGTAAAGTAACCTTGACTTTTGACCTTGTGGCCCCCAAAATAGGGGTCTTCTACCTGATATGGACAATTTGAATATTGTGGGCCAAATGGAACTTAAGTAATGCTCCAGAAACCAAATTGCTAATGGATGGACAGACAGACGGACATCAGGGGGTGTAACATAATATGCCTAAAATTTTTTCTGGCATACATGTGTAATAAAAAAAGGAAGATAACAAATAAAAGATAACAAATAGTTGATAACAGAGAGTAACAAATGGCAGAATAATATATGAGATATAAAACTTCAGAAAAGTTTAAAAAAATTTTTACTTACTACAGTACATGTAATTATTTTTCAAGAAAGAAAGAAAAAAACTTACATTTCTATTTGATATTCCAGCTGGTACTGCCTTTCTTGCGCTTGTTTCAAGTCATTGTTATACTTTAACAGTTGTTGTCTCATCTTTGAAACCTCTGTGTTTGAACCATTGGTAAAATTGTCAGCTTTCTCTAACTCTATATATTGACGATCAAGTTCAGCAGAGCATTCTTTTGTCTGAGACAGCAAACAAGTCTCATTCTCCCTGGTACTGAAACAAGAGGGCCATGATGGCCCTGAGGTCGCTCACCTGTATATAGGCCCCCAGAGCGGGGCCAGTTTAAACCCCAGGGCTTTTATTTGAGCAAACTTGGAAGACACCCATTAGAAGATGTTTCATGATGTTAAGTTTTTACTACACACATATAATGAAAAACAAGGACCTCCCCCTCCCCTTTGGCAGGGCCAATTTAAACCCAAGGGCTTTTATTTGGACAAACTTGGTAGACACCAACAAAAAGATGTTTCCTGCCTAAAATCTAACCTCTAGCGCAAAGAAGATTTTTAAGTTTTTACTATACACATATAGTTAAAAACAATGACACCTCTGGGGCGGGGCCAATTTTGACCCCAGGGCTTTTATTTGAACAAACTTGGTAGACACTCACTAGAAGATGTTTCATGCTTAATATCTAAACTCTAGCTATTTGGGTTTTTTCAAAGAAGATTTTTTAAGTTTTTGCTATACACATATAAGAAAAATCATTGACCCCTGGGGCGGGGCCAATTTTGACCCCAGGGCTTTTATTTGAACGAACTTTGTAGACACCCCTTAGAACATGTTTCATGCTAAATATCTTAGCTCTAGCTCTTTGGGTTCTTTAAAAGAAGATTTTTTAAGTTTTTACTATATGCATATAGGGAAAATCAATGACCCCCGGGGGCGGGGCCAATTTTTACCCCAGGGCTTTTATTTGAACAAACTTTTTAAAGACACTCACTAGAAGATGTTTCATGCTTAATATCTTAACTCTAGCTATATGGGTTTTTTCAAAGAAGATTTTTTAAGTTTTTGCTATACACATATAAGGAAAATCAATGACCCCGGGGCGGGGCCAATTTTGACCCCAGGGCTTTTATTTGAACAAACTTTGTAGACACCCATTAGAACATGTTTCATGCTAAATATCTTAGCTCTAGCTCTTTAGGTTGTTTTTAAAAGAAGATTTTTTAAGTTTTTACTATATGCATATAGGGAAATCAATGACCCCCGGGGTGGGGCGGGGCCAATTTTGACCCCAGGGCTTTTATTTAACAAACTTGATAGACACCCATTAGAAGATGTTTCATGCTAAATATCTTAGCTCTAGCTCTATGGGTTCTTTAAAAGAAGATTTTTTAAGTTTTTACTATATGCATATAGGGAAAATCAATGACCCCCTGGGGCGGGGCCAATTTTGACCCCAGGGCTTTTATTTGAACAAACTTGGTAGACACTCACTAGAAGATGTTTCATGCCAAATATCTAAGCTCTAACTCTTTGGGTTTTTTAGAAGAAGATATTTAGAGTTCTGCTTGGAATTAAATTCTTTCAACAATTTTGAAAGGTGACCACCAAAGGAACATTCCTGTGAAGTTTGGATGAAATTGGCTCAGTGGTTTATGAGGAGATGTCATTTAAAGTAAAAGTTTACGGATGGACGACTGACGGACGGACGCCGGACGAAAAGTGATCACAAAAGCTCACCCTGTCACTTTGTGACAGGTGAGCTAAAAATAAGGCATCGAAATCAGTATTATACATTAAACATTAATTCTTTGAAAATCATATCACATTCAGTTTTAAAGATAAATTTAGTATCAAGATTGCTGGAATCTAATTCATTTCATTGTTTATATAAAGAAGAAATTTAACAAGAGCCCGGTTTGAGTCGGGTGATGCTCCCCGAATAGGTTTTGGACACAGAAAAGTACACCTCTTGTAGATTCATACTTATGTCCCTGGAAAAAGTTTGAAGTGCAATACTTCCAAAATTAGGCAAGGCAGAGTTACTGTTCCTTGCACTGCACTTCCAATCAATGTGATCTATCAACCTACAAAGTGTCTTGTTGATATCTCTTATGGTTTCCGAGTTATGTCCCGGACAAAGTTCAAAATTTAACAAGAGGGCCATGATGGCCCTGGGGTCGCTCACCTGAACATAGGCCCTCAGGGCCGGGCCAGTTTAAACCAAATGGCTTTTATTTGAACAAACTTGGAAGACACCCATTAGAAGATATTTCATGATGTTAAGATTTTACTATACACAAATTATGAATAACAAATGACTTTTGCCCCCTCCCCCCCCCTCCCCCTGGCAGGGCCAATTTTTTTAACCCAAGGGCTTTTATTTGAACAAACTTGGTAGACACCATTAGAAACATGTTTCATGCTGAAAATATCTCATGCTCTAGCTCTTTGGGTTTCTTTAAATAGAAGATTTTTAACTTTTTACTCTATGTATATAGGGAAAATCAATGACCCCTGGACGGGGCCAATTTTGACCCCAGGGCTTTATTTGAACAAATTTTGTAGACACCCATTAGACATGTTTTTATGCCAAATATCTTATGCTCTAAGCTCTTTTGGGTTCTTTAAAAGATTTTTTTTTAAGTTTTTGCGTATATGCATAAAAGGGAAAATCAATGACCCCCTGGGGCGGGCCAATTTTTGACCCCAGGGCTTTTATTTGAACAAAACTTGGTAGACACTGATAAGAAGATTGTTTCTATGCTTAATATCTTAGTCTAGCTCTTTGGGTTCTTTAAGAGAAGATTTTTTAAAGTTTTTTACTATATTCATATAGGGAAAATCAAAAGAACTCTGGCGGCCGGGCAATTTTTGACCCCAGAGATTTTATTTTGAAACAAACTTGGTAGACAATCATTAGAACATGTTTTACACCAAATTATCTAAGCTCTAGCTCTTTGGGGTTTTTTTAGAAGAAGCATTTTTTAAGAAGTTTTTACTATATGCATATACGGGAAAATCAATGACCCCTGGGGCGGGGCCAATTTTGACCCCAGGGCTTTATTTGAACAATTTGGTAAGAACACCATTAGAAGATGTTTCATGCTTAATATCTTAGGTCTAGCTCTTTGGGTTCTTTAATAGAAGATTTTTTAAAAGATTTTTTACTATAGCCATATAGGGAAAATCAATGAACACCCCGGGGCGGGGCTAAATTTTGAACCCCAGGGCTTTTAATATTGAACAAACTTGGTAGACAATCAAATTAGAACCATGTTTAAATGCCAAATATCTAAGCTCTAAGCTCTTTGGGTTTTGTAGAAAGAAGATTTTTTTTAAGTTTTTAACTATAATGCAATATAAGGAAAATCAATGCCCCCTGGGGCGGGGCCAATTTGACACGCAGGGCTTTTACTTTGAACAATCTTGGTAGACACCTTATTAGAAGATGTTTCATGCTTAATACTTGGTCTAGCTCTTTGGGTTCTTTTAAAAAAGTTTTTTTAACACCGTTTTTACTCTATGCATATAGGGAAAATCAAATGACCCCGGGGCGGGGCCAATTTTGACCCCCAACGGCTTTTTATTTGAACAATCTTTGGTAGACACTCTTAGAAGATGGTTTCATGCTTATATCTTAGGTCAGCTCCTTGGGTTTTAAAAGAAATATTTTTAAGTTTTACTATTGCCTAGTAGGGAAAATCACAATGACCCCCTGGGGGGGGCCAATTCTGACCCCAGGGCTTTATTTGAACATACTTGGTAGACCACTCACTAGAAAATGTTTTCACATGCCAAATATCTAAGCTCTAGCTCTTTGGGTTATCTAAGAAAAGATGTTTAAAGTTTTTCTTTTGGTTTGCCCATGGCAACCAAGAGTTAATGCATGGAATGGAATTCTTTGAAAAACTTGTTAAGCTTCACACAGAATCCCTGTGAGTTTCATTATGATCTGCTTATGGTTTCGAGAGATGTCGTTCGAAAAGTGGGAACGGACAACGGACGACGTACGACGGACTACAGACGACGGACGAAGAGTGATCCTAATAGCTCACCTTGAGCATATGCTCAGGTGAGCTTGAAATGAACAAAGGGCAATAACTACAAAATTTGGCAATACGGAGTTCAAGTTCTTGTGCACTGCACATCTACCCATTGAGATCCATCTACTTACAAAGTTTCATGTTGATATCTCTTGTAGTTTTAGAGTTATTTCCCGGACAAGATTTTTTTAAAGGGGAGACAATTCAAATATTGGGCAAAACAGAGTAATGTTTTTTTTGTACTGCACTTTTACTCAATGAGAATGAGATCTATCTACCTACAATTATCATGATATCTCTTATAGTTTTAGAGTTATGTTCTGGACAATTAGTTCAAAGTGTTAAAATTAATAAAGGGCAATAACTCCAAAATCAGGCAAAAAGAGTTATTGTTCTTATGCACTGCACATCTTACCATTGAGATCTATTTACCTACAATGTTTCATGTTGATATCTCTTATAGTTTTAGAGTTATGTCCCGGACAAGATTTTTCTAGAAGGGGAGATAATTCAAAAACCGGGCAAAATAGAGTTATGGTTTTTTTACACTACACTCCCCCTCAATGCCCTTTACCACTGTATGAAGTTTAAACAAATTATCTCCAAGGGTTTTCAAGTTATGCTCTGGACAAGACAACGGACGAACAGACAGACAAGGTGGCCACTATTATGCTCCCCCGAAATTTTTTGGGGAGCATAAAAATGTAATAATGAAATGGATTTAACAGATGATAATTTCATATCTTATAGGCAATCTCTGGGTAAACTTTTTTTTCAAATTAAGGTAACAAAACAATTAATGCAATTTTTCTGTAAAGATGGTTAAAATAAAACATGTTACATATTAACAGCTTTTTGTTTATGGAAAAACTAATTTACAATTTGTACATTGTAGATTATCTGCTAAAAAGCAAGTTCAGGAACAGCAAAAGTGTATCTGTTTAATAAGTGACTTGACAAATTAATTTAGTTACTTACTTACTTTTTAAGTATTTTCATGTAAACACTTGTGTACTTTTGCGCTTTCAATGGGCAATTTTGTACGTCAGCTTTCCTTCATGAAATAACTGAAATATTCCAGTATGTTATAAATATTTATTTCCATAGCAACTCACTTGATACTTGGAAGTGGCCTTCAATGCTAATAATCATTTTAAACAATCTGACCAAATTAACAAAAAAGCATTGTCACAGCTAATAATCTCAAATTTTCATTACAGTTGTTTGAGTGATGAATTTATATTCACATAAGTTTATTTCAATTTGCAGGCAATATATCTATTCTCAACGTTTCAATTAATAAACAGAGTCATACAGAATTAATATTGAAAGAACATTACAATTACAGACAAACGATTGTAAAAAGTAAAATGATAAAGATACATACAGATACTTAATTAAGGTCCAAATCTCATTTTCGCACAAAGTTTAATAAACAGGCATATATAGAGAAATTCAAGAAAATCATTTTATTTGTGATTTGAGTACATAAGATCATTTGATATTTTTTGTCATTATTTTGCCTGAATAGTTCCTTTAATGGGGTCTTTTTCATGTCATTTGCAAAACTATACACATAAGGAAAATCATGACCCTGTTGGCTTTTAGCAAGTTTATGACGGAGCTCTTGTTTAAAAGTAACGTTAGGCGGACGCCGGACGGACGAAAAGCGATCAGCAAAAGCCCACCATGTACTTTGTGGCAGGTAAGCAAGCACCTGAACTTTTCATTATAAATTAGTAATGGCTTCTTATTACAGCTGCTACAAGGAAAAACATATAATAGATTGACTTACTTATTAAAAGGGACTCCACTGAATTTTGACATCATGGGCTGGAAATATTTTTTTGAGATTAGATACTCCATTTGATGTAGAATCTATACTAAATAATTGTGGCAAAAATTTCGATTCAATTAGGCTTACTACTTCGTTTTTCTAGAATAATATATAATCGGTGAAAAATGACCCAAAAATTTGAATTGAACTGAGAATTAGCACAAACATGATTTTCAATGTATTTCTTGTGTATTTCTTGGTTATATTTTATTAATATTTCTGTTTCAAGAGCCCATGTTTATCTTTGTGAAAAAATAAAATTGTATGTTTCTAAGCTTTTTTTTCCCTTTAAATGATTTTGCAATAGTACCCTTTCAGAAATTTAAATGTTTTAAAAAAAGCTTTTGTTTTTAAGTTATGAATCCCCCTTTATAATTTATAAATTTAATTTTAAGCTAAAGTAAAAATTTTCTTAAAACCCTTTAAAATGTATACTCCCTTTTAAAAAATTTTAAAAATTTTAAAATTTTAAACACTATCATTTAAAAATTAAACAAATTTGTTTTAAATTTTTTCAAAATTTCCTAAAATTACCTATATTTTTCAGTTTTAACTTTGTTAGGTTGGGCCTTGGAAGCTTGGGTACCCTCCCTTTTGGGCCCACCCCCCATTGCCCAGTCTTTTCCAAAATTTTCCCATGTAATTTTATATTGTTGTTAAAACCCCGGGTTTGCTGAAACACAGATTTTTCGGAACAAAAATCGAAAACCCGATCGCCTTTGGGGGCCCCCTTCTGAGAAAATATAATTTTAAAAAAATCACATCTCGGTAAAAAAAGACAATTTTAAATTGTGGTTTTTCTTTTTTTAAATTAGTGAAGGTTTGGGGTCCCCATGTTTTTTAAAAACCTTGGTTTATTTTTATAAGGCAAAAAGGGTTTAAATTTATACAAAATTTTTGAGGGGTTTTACCAAATTTTTTTTGTTAGGGTAATATTGTTTTTTTTTTGTGTTAAGTAACCGATACAAAGAAAAACCAAAGTTTAAATTAAAAAAATTTTTTCCAAGTTTTTGGTTACTTTAACCCAAAACAATTTTTTCAAATGCCCCGTGAAAAAGAAATAATAGAAAAAAAAAACTTTTCCCGTTTTTTTGTATAATTTTGGGAAAATGCCCGGGCTGGTTAAAAATACAGAAAATAAAAATGCAAAAATCAAAAAGATTTTTTTTAAAAGTAAAGGGAACTTTTTTAAAAAGTCAAGATTCGGAGAAAAAAAAGTAAAGACACTTATTAAAAACAAAAAAAATTTTTTTTCAGAAAAAAGTAAAAAACAATAGGAAAATGATCCTAAAAAAACCCGGTTTGGAAAAAACTTTTAAAAATTTTAGGTTTTCAAACTGGGAATCTCCAACTAATTTTTATCAATTTTACGATTTAGGGGAACCCTTATTTTAGACAAGTCCAAACAGCTAATACTTTTTTTGAAATTTTTAATTAACATATTTCAGGGGGTATGCAACTCCCCACTCCCAGAAATTTAGAAATTTACAGCCCAAAAAAATTCAAACTTTTCTTCCCAAATTTGAATAACCCCTTTCTAACGAAAGAGTTTTTTTCAAAAAGAGGTTTTCTAAAAATCTTTTAAGAAAGCAAAATTTTAAAAGGGCTGGGGCGGACCTAAATTTTCCCAAAAAGGTTTGCTTTTAAAAATAAAAGCAAAACGGCCCTTGTGATTTATATTTTTAAAAGCCCTTTTGAAAATCAACCGTTTCAAATTTTTTTTTTTACAACAAAGCAAATCAAGGGAAAATTGGGTATCTATTTCCTAAATAAAATGCTTTTACTTGTTGCTTTAAAATGCTTTATAAAATATTTCAATCGGGTTTAAAACAATTTAAAAAAGGGGCTATACAAGTTGTCCCCTTTTAAATGGGGTTTATTGGGAGTAAACACCCCTTTTTTTCCCTTTTTTTTGGGGCTATAGGGACAAAAGTTAGTGAATTTAAAAATTTATTTAAATTTTTAAAAAGCCTTGTTCACTCCCCGTATTTTTTTTGTTTTTCACTTTTTAATTTAATTATTATATTATTTTCTTTTTTGCCCAACCCCCGAAAAAAAATTGGTTTTTAATTTTTTCTGCATTTTTAAAATTTCATGTTTTTTCACAAAAATATGATTGTAAAAAAGTACAAAATTTTTTAGGGGCCCCCGGGGGAAATTTCCTTTTTTGCTTGTTTCCCCCTTGAAATAAAAATCTTTTTTTATTATTTAATAAAAAACATGCATAAAAACCATACCCAATTTTTTAACAATATTTTTAAAATTTTTTATTGTATCTATTTTCTAAAAATCGAAAAAATTGTCGATTTTTGTCCTCGTTATATTTTATTTTTTTGCAAAAAATTTTCCCTTTAATTTACAAACCCCAGGGTACAGTTAAAACTCCCTTTTTTAAAACACTGTAATGTATTTTTTACAACAATATTTTTTAAAAATTTAAAGAAAAGACATTTTTAAAAAACTGGATAAAAAAAAAATAAACGTATAACGTATTTTTAAAAATTCAGTCTTAAAGGGGGGAAAACCCTTTAAAGGATATGTAAAAAGGTTAAAATAAAAATAAAAATACATTTTTTTAAAGTTCCCTCGGGAGCCCCTTAAATCAGATTTTTGGAATTTTAAAAGGTGGCCCTGCGAGATTTAGCGAAAAAAGGTTTTTCTGTATAAATTTTAAAATATAATTTTTTCCAAGATTTTTTTAAAAAAACAATTCAGTTTTTTAGGCCCCAAAATATTTAGGCCAGGGACAATTTTAAACCTTGGGAATTTTGGGGAAAAAAGTAAATTTAGGTTTGCTACCAAAGTACTGAATCAGGGCAATCACTGAAGATATCTTTGGGAAGTTTAGCTAAAATTTGGTTAATTTGTATTGTAAAGCCCCAGGGAAAATTTTTCCTTTTGTGGGTTTTACTGAATTTCCCGTATTTTTTATTTTTACCTTTTCATTTCATTTTGAAAAAAATTTTTTTCTGGCGCAAACACGTAAATCATGTGGTGTCCTAAGAAAATTAAGGGGAATTTAAAATTAAACTACGTGCCCCGCAAAATTTAAACCTTTTCCGGGGTTCTGGAAGCTTTTTTTTTGAAAGTTCTCCCTTTGGGACCTGGTTTGAAATTTTTGTGTTTTTTATCAGGTTTTGAAATTCTGTCAAAAAGTTAATTCCCTTTTATTTTCACACTCCCAAAAATGTTAAAGTTTTTGGGTTTTAAAAATTTAATGCACCCCCAAATTTTTAAAAGGGAAATCTGGGATAATAATCCCTCAAAATTTTTAATTTCAAACATTGGTTTTAAAATTTTTGATTAAAAATTTTTGATGCACTTTTTTATGTCGGGCCATGTTGGACATTTAAACCCCACTGCTATTTTCGTAGCAAGGGGTAGTTCTTTTTTCCGGGTGATTTAAAAATTTTTTAACTTTATTGTCTTTTGAAAATGTAATATTTTTTAAAGTGATTATTTTTTTATATAAGTTTTGATGTATTTACTTTGGGTTGATTAGGTTCCTTTTTTTTGGGAGGGAAAATAAACCCAAGAAATTATTGTGGGCCCCCAGAAAAAAACTGTGGAGCAAATTTCCCTTTACGAGAAAAGCGTGGGACGTTTTCCCAAAAAGAAAAAATTTTTGGAGCCCACAAAAAAATTTGTGGAGCGTTCTTTCCAAAGTTGTGGGAAAGGGTGGGGGACGGGGCAATAAAAATTAGCCCGCCTCCCCTTTAACAAAAAAAAATTTCCAAATTTGTGCGCCTGTTTTCTTTTTAAAAAAATTTTCTATACTTTGGCATTTTTTTCGAAATTATTCTGGGTGCACAAAGTTTTTATTAAACCCATCTTTTAGGGGGTTTTTTTCGATTTTTTTCAATAAAAACTGAAAATTTATTTTGTGAAATTTTAAGGGGTTTTTTTTTTGATTTAAAACTATTTAGGGAAAATTTTAAAATTTGGAAAATTAAAACAAATTTTTATGTGGATCTAAAAAACCCTAATAGCCGAAGTTAATTTTTTATATTTTTGGGTTTATTAAGCTGTTTTTAAAAAACTGTAGAAAAGGTATTTTTTAACAAAGTCCCCCCAGAGCAGTCCCCTAAAAGGATAGGTTTCTGTCAACATTTAAAAAAAGGGGGACAGTTACAGGTCACTAAACCAAATTTTGGAGCCGAAACATTTTTTTGTTTTAAAAATTCATGCATTTTTTAAATCAAATATTGGGTTTTACCTCATTTCTTTTTTACTTGGGCAGAAGAGAAACCCTCATTTCCCAAACAAACTTCTGTCTGAAAAATGGCCCTCTGAAAATTAAAATACTTTTAAAAAAGGGAAAAGGGGGTAAATACAGAATCAGAAAGTTTTAAAGAAATACCAAAAAAAAAAATGACGTATATTATTTTTAAAAAATTGGCCAATTTTGACCCATTTAATTTTTTAATAAGGGATTGTAACAACCCCTTTGCCAAGGGAAGGGAAATCTGTAGGGGAACTGGAAAAAAATAACTTATCTTTTTTATTGAATGGGCCAACAAATAAAATCAAATTTTTAATTTAAAAAAGTTTTTGAAAAATTTTTTTTAAAAATTTTAAAAAAAAACATTGTTTTAAGTTTATTTTTTAAACATTGAATTATTAAAGATAACGTTTTAAATGCACACTTTAAAAATTTCTGCAAAATTTTCCCCAATTTAAACACATTTCAATAATTTGAATTATTAAAAAATTTACCAGTTTTTCATCTGGAAAGCAACCCGCTACAGAAAAAGTTTTTTGAAGAAAACCCCTTCTTTAAACCCCAATTTTTTTTTTGGGGGTTTGGGGAAAAGGGGTAGGTACGTTTTTGGGTTGATTTTGGCCCCTCCCGGCCCCAAAAAAATTCAAAAAATTGATATAAAAAAATTTTAAACTTTTATTTCTAACAAACGATTTTCAAGATTAAATTTAGGATATCCCGTTTAGAAAAAAAAAGTTATAATAAAAAACCAAAACAACCATCAAAAATTTCAAAATACCTTAGTTGACGTCATAAAAAGTCCCCGTATTATTTTGAAACGCATTGCTTCGGGGGAATTTTAAAAATTTAAAGATTGGGATATGTTTTTTTCTTAATTGTTTATCGGGTAATACAAAAAAGAGGGTTTAAAGATACATTTGGGTTTTAACCCTTCTACCCTTCAATTACGATAGGGGAGACATAAATAATTTGTCATGTGAAGTATATTTTTTTAAAAAAAAGACGAAAAAGGAATTTCTACACATAGCTTTTTTTTTAATAATTTACTTTAAAACTATTAAAGAAGTTGTTCAGTAAATGCTTTTTTTATAAAAATACACAATTATTTTAAAAAATTTTAAGATTTTTAAAATTTTCGGGGCCCCTTTAACCTTTCTTGTTTAAAAGGGCAACCCAAAAAAATCTATTTTTGAAATTTTACATTTAAAGATGAGGACATATTTGTAATAATACCGGGGGGTTTTTGACAAAAAAAATTTTTTTTTTCAGTTGGTTTTTTGTAAAATTTCCTATTTAGTAAAGTTTTAAAAAACTTATAGATGCATGGGGGTTTTATTAAACATTCATCCCGAGAATCCAAATTATTTTTATATTATTTTATTTTATTATTATAAAGATAATTTTATCTTTTACATTTTTGCCTAAGGGTTTCTCGACCTTTCCAGAATGGGGCCCCAAAATTTCCCGGGAACCCGGGGGGGACCCTTTAAATTTGGAAATCGACCTGTTTTTTTTTTTTAAATTAATGAACTTTTTTAAAAAAATGTTTTTGCATTTTTTATTAAGGGGTATAAAAATTTCAATGAAAGTTTAAAAGATTTTTGACAAAAAATTTTTACTTTTGGGTTAAACCCAATTTAAATTTTAAGATCGGAGAGTTTAGTGGGGGCCTACTGCCAGATTCGTCGAGGGCCTGTGATTTGGTTATATAAAATTAATTTTTTGCATTTTAAAAAATTAAATTTTTTTAAAGCCCGTTTTTAAAATTTTAAATTAAACGTTATTTATTTACCCTCCAAAAAAGAAAAATTTGGGGAAGAAAATTTGGTTTTAATTTAAAAGTTTTAAAACTATTTTAAAAGGCCCAAAAACGGGAAAAAATTTTCCCCGGAAACCCGGGGTATGATTACCCCCAAATCGGTTTTATTTTTTGCTTATTTTTGAAATTTTAAAACCCAATTTTTTTGCACTTAAAATTTAAAAATTTTAAAAAAAATTTTAATTAAAGTTAAAAAAAATTTTTTTAAAATTTAAATTTACTATTTATAAATAAAAAAAAATTTTAATTTAAAGGGGAATTAAAGCCATTTCCCGTGGGGAAACCGGCGAAAAATTTTCCGGGAATTTGGCCTTTAAAATTTTTTTTAATTTTTTTGGGCTTTTTACGTTTTTTCCCCAAACCCCTTTTTTTTATTTAAAAATAAAACATTTCTATTATACTCAAAAATAAAAATTTTGCAATTGGGTTTTTTATAAATAAATAAATCGAGTTACTGTCATTCCCGGGTGAAATAGTAGAATGATTTTGCTCCCTTGAATTTTTGGCCCAAAAAGTCTGGAGACCAACCCTTTTTTAAAAAAACCCTGTACGTGTTAGGGTTTTAATTTTTTGATTTATTTTTTGTTTTTTTTATCCTTTTATAGATTTTCCCCTGTCTTTTTTTTATTCCCCAGCATGCAAAACAGCAACAAAAATTTAATCTTTTTAAAAACTTAGGTCTTTTAAAAACCAAAAGGAAAATTTTTTTTTTTCTATGACGTTTGCGGCCCACAACCCCGGAAAAATTTAATTTTATTAAATTTTAAGATGACGTTTTAAAAAACTTAATTAAAAAAAAAATTGGGGGAAAAAAATAAAAAAAAAATTCAATGGAAAAAGAAAAAATAAACAAAAAGAAACACCAAAATTAAAGGGGGCAGTTTAAGTCGAAAATTTTTTTTTGGATTGGGTTCCCAAAAACAGATACATTTAATTTAACCGGGTGATTTCAAAAGGCTTTTTTTTAAATTTTTTACCCAAATACAAAAATAACATGTAACGAGATTTAGTACAAGATGTTTTTTCTGTTACGTTTTTTTTTTTTTTTTGCAAAAAATTATATTTCCACGGATAATTTAAACTAAATTAGTCCCTTTAAAATTTTTGTAAATTTTTTTTTTTTTGATAAAAAATTTTCCCAAATTGCTAAGAATACTGTTTAAATTGAAGAATTTTTTAGGAAAAAGCGGTGATTTAATCAACATAAACCCTTTTTTCCCCATTACTTACAAATAGTATTTAAAGTTTTTTTTAAAAGGATTAAATACCAATATTCAGTTCAGACTTTGAATTTTTCAGATTTCCCTACTCTTAAAAACCCCAAAAACACAAGGGGGGAGGTTTGAATTCCCTTTTTTTGAAAGTAAAGAAAAACCCAGCCCCCCAAATACAGTACATTTCAGTCAATAGAAGTACCCCTTTTTTAAACCCACAATGTATATCAAAACGGTATTTTATTTAAAATACCTGCTTCCCAGTGTATTTATTTTTATGGAGCAAAATTTTTAACGATTTTAACTTTGAACAGAGGGAAGTATACTTTAAAAGCTCCGTTAAAAATTTTTTAAATTAATGCTTTAAAGATATTCCCTTTTTAAAAATATATAAAGCAAAACTTAAGGGAAATACCCACAAGCTCAGCATGGTGGCCAGGGGAAGTACATAATTAAAGATCAAATTTAGGGAAATACCTTTTTTTAAGCTTAACAGAATACAATTTAAGCTCCCCTTGGAGCCCTTTTAAAAAAATCAGCCTTGAAAATTTAAAAAAAAGAAGACATTTTTAAGCACAAAAATAAGAAAATACATTTTTAAAAATGGTCATTTATTGAAGTTTTATTTAAAGGGATCAAACCCCTAATATCTTAAGAAAATACAAAATTTTTTGCATCAAAATTGAAGTTTTTATTTTAAGCTCATTGAAGAAATATTAAAAAAATCAAATTTAAAGAAAGGTTTTTAAAGCACATAATTAAAAATAAAACGTTTTAAATGGTTAAAAAGGGGAAAATCTATATCTTATGAAAAATTTTTTAAAAAAACTCCCTTTTCCCGGTTTAAAAAAATTTGGTTTTCCCTTTTTTATAATTTATTGAAATTTACTGTTAATATACCCATTAAATTTCTATAACAGAAAGGGGCCCCTTGCCTCAAATGTAAAATTTTTTGAAAAAATTCCATGGGGGGCCTTTCACAGGCCATTTTAATTTAAAGGTAATTTTAAAGTAAAGAAAAGGGCAGATTTTTTAAAAATTTTCCCCCCCCAAAACCATTTAGTGAAAAAATTTTAAAATTTGACATATGTAAAATTTTTTGACTAAAAATTATATTAAATTTTAAAGAAAATTTGGAAAAAGGTTTGTAAAAAAAATAAATCCTAAAATATCCCTTACCATTATTTTCATTGAACAATAGTAAATTTTTCCATTTCCATCTGAAATTTAAGCACTCATTTTTTAAATTCCCAAATTTTAATTTTATTAAAGTTCACATTAAAAAAAGTTTTTCATCCCAAAATTTACACTTTTAGACACATGGTTTTTAAATTTTGTTTCCCAAGCATCTTTATAAATTATTTAAACACTGAGATCCAAAGAAACTTCCCGGGTAAAAATTTTGAAATTTTTTTAGGGGCCAGATTATGTTCAAAGGGAAAATTTGATTTTCATTTTTGTTTAAAACCCAAAAAATTAACACTTTTCTTTTATATAAGATTTGGCAGTTTTAAAACCCGGATTTAGAAAAAAAGGAAGGAAAAATTAAATTTTGACCCTTTACTGACCCTTACACATGGGTTATATTATGTTACAACACCCTTTTGTTTGTTTTAGTTAAAATTTTTCTCAAGTCTCCCAAAAAAAAACATTGAAGTCCCAGAAATAATGCTTTTTGGGATTTGTTAAAGGGGTTTAAAAGCATCAAAAATGGGAAACCCCATTAATGTTCTTTTTTTATTTAATTTGGGTTTTCAAAGCAAACAAAAAAGTTTCCCTTTGGGATTTTCCCCGGGGAGAAAATTCCCCGGGGTTTCTTTCTGAAGGGGGGAGGGGATGCGTTTAGGAAGAGTTTTCTTGAAAGGGCCCAGGGGGCTTCATTTGAAGTTTTGGTTGGGTTTTGTATCATTGAAGTTGTAAAGGGTTCAGGTGAAGCAGGTTTTTATTTTCTGTAAGTATATCTTTAAGGGGACTTTTCAGGGGATATTTAAAAATGGGGGGCTTTTTTCCCCGAAGCATGTGTTCTTTGTGGTTTGGGGATACCAAAAACCCTATAAAAAAAAGTGCATAAAATCCTAAACCTTTTCAAAGACATTAAAACCATTGGTGCAAAAGTACTGAATATAAATTTTTAATAATAAATTTTCAAAAGCAAATATTAACCAAAATATTCCCGACCAAATTTTTTATTTTCCCCGTTTTGTTTTCAACACAAGTTTTACTAGTAAAATATAGGTACAATTTTCCACAAAAGCTTTTTCCAGCCCATTTTTTGAAAAAACATACCCTTTTCATTTTATCAAAAACAAACATGGGATGCCCTAATTTTTTAAAAACTGATTTCCGGGGGGCACTTTAAAAATGTTTTTAAAATTAACAAAGCAGTATGTTGTAACTTTATGGGGGTACAGTAAAACATGCCCCTTCCGAGTGGGAAGGTTCAGCGTACCTGTTTTTATACCTGACCAATGCCTTTTGACCCAAAAAAAAGAAAAAAAAATATTAAAAATGACTTAAAAAAGATGTTGAAGCCCGGAGACTTTGTTTGTTAAAAAAAATGTACAAAAATTTTCGCACTTCCAAAGATTTAATTGGGGAAGCATACCAAAATTTGAAGAACTTGTAAAATTATTTTCAAAACAAAAGTATAAAACCCAAAAACCCCAAAAATAAAAGACCTAAAATTAAGAATTTTTTTGGGCGAAATTTTAATTTTACACCCCCCCTTTAAAAAAAAAATTTTTTCTAAAACAAGTGATTGACCGGTGCTGGAGATCATTTTTGGTGCGCTAAAAGTGTCAAAAACATTCAAGGGGCCCGTTTTTAAACAAGACTTCAAAAAACTTTGGCCGGGCGTGGCCCTACGTGGGCAAAACTGCTAGGTAAAAAGTAGGCGGAAATCATTTATGCAGTTGTTTACACCTTTTCCCCCGCACAGGGAGCATGTTAAAATTTTTAAAATTTACGAGAAAAGGGGGCACACATTATTTTTCAATCGGGATTAGGGGTCAACAATTTCTTGTTATTACAAAAAGGGCTGGGGAAAAACTAAAACTGAAAAAAACATCTTATATAAAAATTAAATTTAAAATTTTAATATAAAATTTTTATTTGGGATATTTTTGGGGTTTGTTTACTTAAAAAATAAAACTTTATTTTTTTTGGGTTTTTTTAAAAGTACAGTGATATTTATCCCCCTTTTACTAATTTTATGTACTGGAGCCTCTTTCCTTTTTACCAATAAAATCCCCGAATTTTCGCCCCTTTCCAATCTGTCGCCATTTGCCAAATATGTTAACAGCAGAACATTTGTTAAACCCTTTTCCTTTTTATTGTCGAAAAAATACAGTTATCTAACCCACCGGGAATTTTAAAAAATTTAAGGGTAAATTTGATTTAATTTAAAATTTAAATGGGAAAAATTTAAAATTTAAAACATTTCTGCATTTGGGGTTAAAAATTTTTTGATAAAATAGATGCAAATAAAGCCACGGACAATGGAAATAGGGAAAAAATAATAAAATCCCTGTTTTGGGGACTTTTTTGAAACCCCAATGGATTGGGTTGCATAATTAATAAAAAGTATTTAAAAAAAGGAATATTTTTCCCCCATAAATTTAAAAAATTTCCCGGAAATTATTTTCCCAAATTTTTAAACTGGACTGAAAGATGATCCGAGCAAATTAAAAACGGGGGTATTTCTATTTTTGCTAAATATCTAAGATTTTTGAAAGTAAATAAACCCAAAAATTTAGTTTTCACATTTTTTTCCCAAAAAACAAATATTTTACATTTAATTTAAAAAAGTCCCCGGATTTCGAAAGAATCATTCATATACGGCCCTTAGGGTTATTTGATAGACTCCTGGAAAAGATGTTTTATAGTTTTGGGAAATATAATAGGTACAAGTTTTTTTTTGACCTTTTTAAAAGGCTTTTTAATTTTTGTTGACCATGAAATACTTTTTAAAAAAACTTTAAACTTTTATCAAATTTTCTGTCACATCATTTAAAACTGTTTCAAATTTGTAAAACTGTCTAATCCCTATGCAAATTTAATTTAAATTTGGAGATTAAAATTTACCTTCCAAAAGTTACCTTTTGGCGTTCCACAAGGCCCCAATTTTTAAAGGGCTTTTAAATTGTTTTTTTCTTTATAAAAAATGATTCCAAATTTTTTTGCGAAGGGTGTTAACAAAAGATTTTTTATTTTTTTTGGGTGATTTTCCCCCGTTTTCATTTAAAACTTAAAATGACATATCCTTTTAGAGGAAAAATACAATGTAGCCCAAAATGATTAAAAAGTGGGGTAAAATTTTAAAAATATGGTTCTTTACACCCTAAAAAAAATTTTAAATATGCTTGGGGAGTAGAAAAAAAAGCTTAAAAATTGCCAAAAACATTTTTAAAAAATTTAAAAAATTAAAAAGACTCAAATCTTGACCAAAGTAGAATCCCCCAAAAAAATGCTTGGGGATTTATTTTGAAAAAAACCCCTAAAATTGGGGACTGTCAGGTAAATGATTTTTGTGTTAAAAATTTTAAAATCTAAATTTTTAAATTTTTTTTTGGCGTATAAAATACTTTTTTAAAAAAAGGAATTTTTCGCATTTTTTTAATTTAAAGATTTTTCCCTTTTTCCTATTTTTTATTATTGTTGTAATATTTAAAGGGAAAAGAAAACAAAAATATATAAAGCCAAAAATACAAAAATACCAGGGTGGGTTTTTTTTTTTAATTTTCAAAAAACCTTGGCTTTTTTGAAGGGGAAAAATAGCGCGATAAATCAGGGAAAAAGGGGGGAAACAAATTCTAAAATGAAAAATGGTTTACTCACACAAATTTTTTTTGAAAATTTTTCCCAATTTTCAAATTTTAATTTAAATCCATGATACCCTGCTTGGGGCTATCTGTAATTTTACCCAGTTCTGGGGCTTAACTTTATATTTTTTAAATTCAACTTGTTAAGTCATGGCTCTAGAAAAAAGTTTCAAAAAGGGGATTTTTTGGGGAATTAAAAAATAGCAATTTTTAGGGGAAAAAATACCTATTTAGGGCTAGGGGAAAAGCCTTTTTCGGCTTTTTAAAAAGGCAGGAAAAAAAATTTACCCGAATCACAAACACGGGGTTTGCCAAAAATTCTAGGGTTCCATTTTTTTAAAGCAAACAAAAATTTATACAAAAGATTTTAAAAAATTCCCTTTCAAGGAAAAGATGTATTTTTTACACCCGGGGTCCAAGTTTATTTAAAAAACAAAATGAATAATATGTCCCCTTAATAAAATCCGGGCTTACTTACCAAAATTTTAATAATTTTAAAATAAAAAATCTAAGATCGGGGTAAAAACTCCCCGGAAATTTAATTTCGTTTTTAAAAAAACCCTTTCTTAATTATTTTAATGGGCAAATTTCCCAAATTTTTGCCCTGGTTATTTGGGAAATTTCCTACCCCTGACTATAAGAAAAAAAAACAAAATTTGGGCAAAATTTAAGGGAATGTTTTAAGAAATAAATTATTTTTAAACAATTTTTAAGCACGGTTTTGTATTTTTTATATATACAAATTTTCGCTCCCTTTTTAAAATTTATTTCATTTGTTTTTTATTATTTTTTTTTTTAAAAATGGGGGTCTGTTTTTGGTTTAAAAAAGTTAAAAAATTGTTTATAACCATTTAATCATTTTTAATTTTTTCAAAGTTTAAAAATTTTCTTTGTTTTATATTTTTTCTTTTGTGTTGTTTTTTTTTTTTTTTTTTTTTTTTTAAATTTTATTTTTTTTTTTTTAGAAGGGCCCCATTTTTAAAATTTAAGATGTTTTCAATTGTATAAATTTTAAAATTTTTTACCTTCGGGAAAATAAAGTTTAAATTAAATTTTTATTATTAAATTAAATTTTTAGACTGACGGGGGTGTTTTAAAAAAATTTGGGGAAAATTCCCGAAAAATGGCAAAATTAAGTAACCCAAAAAATTTTGGGGGATAAATTTTAAAACTTTAAAATTTTTATGGGAATAAAAAATTTTAAAAACCTAAAACCGGTTAAAAAATGCATAAACCTTTAAATTTTGGGAGAAAGACACCAAAAATTTTCCCTTTTCGAATTTTGCCCGAAAAAAGAGGAGATTTTACGTCATTTTATGTTGCCCGCGGTTAAAAAAAGGAAAAGGGCTGTTTTTTTTTGCCTTTTATGTTTTCTTTCCCCAAACCCGACAAATTTAAATGACTCATTTTTATTCAATATTTTTTAATTTTCCCCAAAATTTTGGGCCAAAATCGAACCCCCCAAAAGTACCTAAACCCTATTGTTGATGGATAATGTCAAATCATGAAAGGGAAAAAAACAAAATTGCCCTGTCCAACATTATGGACAAAATTGAAAACCTTTAAAAGCCCCCGCAAAAAATTTTTCCAATTTTTTTTAAAAAAATTTTGAATTTGTTTACTCAGGGTTTTAAAACAGCAACATGCTATTTTTTTTTAATGTCTTGGGGGCAAAAAAAAGAATTCCCTTTCAACAAATTAATAAATTTAATTTTAAAGTCTCCCCTTTTATTTAAAAATTTATAAAAATTTTTACCCGTACTTTTTCACATTTCATAATAAAATGGATAAAAAAAAACTGTCTGAAAAAGGGGTTGGGTCAAAAGGGATCAAAATATTGTTATCTCCCTTCCCCCTGATTTTTCATAAAATTTTTGTTAAATTCTCCTTCTCCAAACCTGAATAATAATAGATTATGTACACATAATTTTTTACATATTTTTTATACTTTTTATATAATCGTAAGGGATTTTTTTTTATTCATTTTTGAAAAAATCCTATTAAAAAATAATTAGGAAGGGGTTTAAATTATATATTAATGTTAAAAGCCAGAAAACCCCAAGCACAATGCCTTTTAAAATTTTTCAATTTAATTTTTTTTTTAAAATTTACAAAGTAGTTTTTTCAAATTTAAAAGTTTAAATTTTTCAAATTATTTATTAAACCCCGTTCTAAAACTAAAATTAAATAAATTTTTTTTAATTATAAATTTTCCCACCCAACCCAAAGAAAAACTTTATTTCTTCAAAAAAAAATAAATTCTTTGAAAAACAAATTTACTTTATACCCAAAATTTAAAACCCCTACCCTTTTTGGGGCCCGCTGGTCAAAAAAATCAAAATTTAATTGCCTCCCTTTTTACTTTAAATTTAAAAATACAAAATAAATCTTGTAAATTTTTAATTTTTTTGTAAAAACAAAAAAAACCAAAAATAAGGCTCAACAATAACAACATATGACCCCCCCTTTATAATGGTGGGAAATTTAAATTTTATCCGAAAAAAAAAATAAAATTTTCATGTACTCCCAAAAAGGGTTTCTTTTTGTGTATAGTAACTATGAAAATAAAGTTTGTTGTGAAAATTTTTTAAATTGCAAAAAAATTGTGTGCAATTATTGACTTTACAATTATACAAGAGCAATCGGTTCCCCATGTGTCGCCTCATGATTTGGGCCCAATTTTATTTGAGACCAAATTTTATGACAGACGGACAGAAAAGACAGGGCAGACAGGCCCCCCAAGGGGAATAAAACTTGGAACTTTATTCCCTTTTTGTTAAAATTTGGATAAAAAATTTCACCCGTAGTTTATTTAGGAGTTGCCCCGGGCCCAAGCTTTTTGCGTAACCTTTGGGAAAACACAGGGGAAAAAACACCTTTTTTCAAAAGGGGCCTAACAAAAAACATTCAACCCGAAAAACGTGGGAATATGCGCAAAAGGGCTTGAGC
>NW_026863587.1:0-144299 GCF_026571515.1 Ruditapes philippinarum
CTGTAACACAGCGAGCTTCGAACCCACACCTACAAAATAATATATACTATAGTAAACAAAAGCATACTGTATCTCTGTCAAACAAATACATCATGATTGATAGACATAATGATTGATAGACATAATGATTGATGGAAACATAAGTAGAAACAACCATTAAGAATTTGTTTTCCGTCTTGATTTTATATACATGTATACCATATACTCTATTATATTTACATAGCCTACACATACCTGTTATTGATATTTTGTAATATTTTATATTTTATATTCCTTTCTAGGCTTTGTACTCTGAATGAGACTTCCGGCGTGACTTATTCAAAATATATGGAGGGCATTTAAACTGTAACATTTGAAGAAATTTAATTGCTCAATACCTTTTATACCTTTTATATATTGGTGCCTACTGGTTATAAATAAAAATAATCATTAACATGTTTACAAAAGGACCTGTTCTTACTTTCGTTAACCGATGAAAAAAATAAACTCACCTAGAAGAATAACTGCCCAAGGAGTAATAAATTGTGCTTGAACGTGCATCCCTAGTGTATCTTCAGATAGAGCCATCACATTGATTGAACTCTTCATGTTAAAGTTGGCAAATATTTGTACACCAATAGCTATATATTCAGGCAGTGCTTCATAAAGGAGAAAATAAAATGTTGTTTACATATACCATTTGAGTAATACTTACAAAAAACATTTAATCATTTAACTTACAAATTATGCTTATTTCAGATATTCATTCCGGTTATTTGTAGCAATTCTATTTAAAAAAAAACATCGAAAAGGGGAAAATGGTACACGATGAATATAAATTTTATCGTAATATCACGCTTGAAGAACAATGTTTTTTTAATATTGTATAAAACATTCACTTTTCTTTTGTGATCTTTGGCTGTGGAAGTTAAGACCAAAGAGCAATTTATGCGTTACTTTTGACATCATGAAACACGACTTAACTTAGGCTAATGACCAGCTTTTACACACTACAAAATCCAATCTTCTTGATAACATTCGAATCGGAATGTCTTTAAGATAATTTATTAGTTAGCTTACCAGCTTACCAGCAAATATCCAGAAGACTGCGGATGTTATACCGGAGCATCTATGTTTGAAAAGTTTCTTAAAGATAAAGAGATATATGAACAGAAATATTAGACCACAACATGATGATGCTAGCCCAGTTATAACCAAACACCTCTGTATTATAACACTCCGAGATAGAATCTGGTTCGTCGCTGAAAACATAAAGCAATTAAAGATTCTGAAGTAAATATCATGACATTCAAATTATTATTACATTTTAATAGTAAAGTGAAACAGGCTGACATTGGAACATGAAATTATAAATTCCTTAAAAGTTGCACCTTCCACATCTAAATTTAACAATTTCTTCCGATATTGATATATTTATTTAACGATATTGATATATTAAAGAAACTCCACCAAAGTCCAAAGGATTAAAACTTAAATTTTGAAAATCTTGCAAGTTGCAAGTGTGCAAAACTCTGCAAGAATTAAAAAGAGATTCACTCAAAATTAAATTGAAAATCGATTTTTTGGTGTGATTTATAGCCGGATTTGAGTGAAAAGCGTTGCAGTGCTTTTCATTTTAAGTCATTTTCACAACGAAAACAATGATTATTCTGCAAAATCAGGGTGAGGAATGAACCGAAATTGTGCACACAAGTTATTTGTCCAGACTATCATCAATAAGTTCACAAATCTGTGAAAAATATATTTTCCTTCCCGTCATGTTAAAACAACTCAGTGGAGTCCCTTTAAAGTACATTATTGTTTTACCAAATATTGTTCTCTTTTTGTGTTTGTGTCTACACATGACATTTCATATTGACTATGATATCAGTATGTAAAGGAGCAGTAATTAACTAATTATCTTATATTTAAACACACAAAATAATCTAATACTTCTCAATGTTTAGACACTACCATATTACGTAATATGAAACATTAGAAATAATTGTAAATACATTTAACTGATATCACCTTCGAATGACCTTCTCTCCTGTATTGTCATTTGTTCGGGTGTTCTACATCTAGAGCCGTTGCCATCATCTAGGCAGACTTTCAGTGGTGAAAAGTACAGGAGTCCCCCATGCATGGTTTGTGTCATTTTCTGTCCATTGTTATCCACGGTTAAAGAAAACCCAAACCAGCTATGCCCAACCAGACCTATCACTTGAAGAACCATTGATACACTGCTTATAAAGATCAAAAGTATGCGCACGCATACAGATGTATCCATGTTTAAACGTGATTTTGCGCGTTTGACAATATCACAATTGTTCAAATATCCCTAAAGGTTCCAGAAACAATGCTTGAATTCGAAGGTATTGTTAAACACTAATTTAACTTATGCATATAGCTAAAACCTGCAGTTGATTTACGCATTTATCCTTGCATGCAATAACAAAAGATGCGCGTATGTATGCTTATAACAAAATATCGAACTATGAAATGTAGCATTTGCATTGTTTGCATTGATCTACTGGAAACAGCTGGCAATATGTTACAATGAAATTTCTGATTGCAATGATAAATGATACAAAACATCAATACATTGCCTTCAGTCGTACACATGTTTAATTAGAACATTAGAATATAACATAAACGTTCATCAATCCAAATAAACACAAAACACGTCTTTATACACCATATATGTGTATCAATTTAAACATTATGAACATTATATATGCATTCAGTCGTACTTTTCTTTAATTACCATAGACGTGTATCAATGAGAATATTTCATATAGATATGAATTATTGTATATGAATAAGAACAAGCCATTCATGTTATTATGATATATTAATATATGTATATAAATAATGACATATTATTAATATGTACTACTAGCATTTATTATACAGTATACGTGTATCGATTGTAATATTCAAGACTTGTATTATTCATATCATACAATGCACATCATGTATGGATTATAAGCTACCATACATATACGTATATGTATAAAAAAGTGGGGTTTGAATTTAATAATATTTTATTGTATATTTGTACATGATATATTAACACAGCTTGACAATAATTTTCGAAAGCATAAATACAATGTACATACAAAGGGTTGGACCAAATGTTATATCAACATTATCTAGGATCTTTTCCTAGAACGGATTGGATTGTGTGTCTATAAGCTTACAGCTTCTATACAATCCTACCAAAATAAATTCTTCAAAATAAACTAGGAGCATACCATAGGGTCTACATATATTTAAAAAAATAAATATATAAAACACATTAGATTCGAATTCCAAGTTATTTTGTGAATATAAATACATTTTTTGTTGTTGTTGTTGAAATGCTTATTTGGAATCTGTTTCTCTTTTGTGTCCGTTCACTTGGTTTAAACATATTTATTCAACAAAACAGTTAACAAGTGAACAATATTTACAAAGTACATTTTGGGATTGGGCAGAAAGCTATAAAGCTTATAAATGTCCTCTCCCAGTTATAATAATTTACAATAACAAAGTTCATGGCATTATCATACACAACGGTTAGTTGAAGTAATCAAAGACATTCACATAATAGTTAAGAGTTAAGTATTTAGCAATGTAACATATGTAAGAGCAAACAGTTAAAAGGAGAAAAAAAAGAAGAATAAAGCAACTCACAAAAAAGTACAAATAGACAAACACCTATCTTAGTATTGTTTTGTTTTAGAATTTAGTAAGAAGAAGAAAAATAATATCTTATTTGAATGCTTACAGCTGTATATTAGCAGATACGCACAATAGGTATATACACTGAATATTTAAAGAAAAAAAGATATTAGAAAAAGGAAGGAAGAAATGGATGAACAATGATGGAACAATAACGAGGAACTAAGATGCATAATCTAGTAAATGTCAAATATGTTAAGACATCTCTGGTTTTAAGTACGCTAAAATCGTTTTGTATCTCGGATATATTTTTGAACTGATTTAAAGATTGATACATTAGAATCATGAGGTAAAGTAGTGGAACCAGTAAGAATGACATTGATGGAAGGATTACAAAATTGAGATATAGTACTTATTAATTCAGGTCGTAGGTTAGTATATTTAGGGCATTCAAGAAAGTAGTGATAAGCATTTTCTCTCGCACCACATTCACACAAAGGAGAGTCGGTAATGTTCTTATCAAATAAATCGGCAGAAAGAGAGCTGCAGTTAGTACGTAATCTTGTGTGAAAAATTTGTAATTTACGCTCACCGCATAGAAAATGGGCAGGTACTTTTGGCATATCAGTATTAAGAAGTCGCTTAAATGATGTTAACGTTGTAGCAGTTTGTGTTTGAGGTGGAAGAGAGTTGAAATCCCTAATAACAGAAGGTAAGAATGATTTATAGTAAAATTCTGTATTTGTACGGATATATTGTATGTCGTCTGCGTTCCTGAGAGGGTAACGGTGCTCACTGCCAATCGACGGAGGGACAAGATCAGAAAGATAATGTGGTGTAAGGTTGTTTTTCATTTTAAAAAATAGAATAAGTTTATGTTTGTGTCTCCTTTTTTCTAGGGATTCCCAGCCAATTTCATTCATGAGTTTATCGATTGATACGAGCTTAGTTGTTCCAGTAATTATTCTAGCGGCTTCTTGTTGAATTTGTTCTAGGTCCTTTTTATCACTTTGCGTACAATTATCAAAAAGCACATGTCCGTTCACTTGACTGTCAGTTATTCAATATGGGTCTTCATCCAGATGTAAATAACCAGATATATAAAATATTAATACTGTAGACCAAGATCACTGAAATCATTTAGGATTCTAGTTAGTAATCAATTTCGTTGTTTAAGAGCATAATCATGTTTCAAATTTTATCTAAACCAAATTCAAGGTTTTCGTCTATGTCCTCAGTTTGTAATAAAATGTTTTCAGGAAAAGAAACCACAGTCACTGACGCAAAGCGTGTTTGTTTTTGCCAATTTAAAAGGCAAACAAGAATATGTGGAACTAAGCTATAACCATCACAAAAATCTTTCAGAATTCTTCCTCCTCATCCGTAAATTCTTCTTCATTTTCAACAATTCTAATCTCGTCGGTATCTCGTGAGATCTTTCTAAAACGGACTTTAGGTGTATTTCTTGATTTATCTACAGTAGTTAGAAACACCAGTATACCAACAACAAAAGCCAAACCTCCGCCGACACCTGCAACATAACCGATTAAATATATAACAGAATTTTATTAATGCAACTGGGTCTGATACCCAATTAAACACTGTTTTCATCTAAAATTTAATTTAAATGAAACATTTGTACATGGCGCGTTACGCAAGTGTCTCAAATGTGAACCGATATTTTTATCCGGACACAATTACATAACATGTGAGAAAATTTGTATTAAATGTCCACCCTGAAAACACAACACCATTGAATTTACCTTAGTAATGATTCATTTCCCATGAAAGATCAAAAATAAATAAATAAACTAAATTAAAACTACAAAAAAAAAATCTACCGATATTTTCCGAATACTGATGACAATATTGACACGATACCAGCTGTTTGAACTCATTTAATCTTGATCTGTACTACATTCTACCTCAATAAGAATCTGTTACCGCTTAACTTAAAAGAAGATGTACTTCCGTTTACATCCTCGTGTAGCATGTTTTGTGTAATTAGCAAATACATTTATAGAAGCAGAGAATTTGTATTTCATTTAAGAGTAATGTTCCCAAAACATACCAATAAAAACGCAATACTTTAATGTAAAAAAATAGGTTAATGCATATAAATTTGTCGTAAATTCGAATCAATTACTTAATCAATCAAACAAACAAACAAACAAACAATAAAAAATCAAACAAATCTTTGAAAAACAATCCCATAATCAAACAAAAAATATAGTCAGATTTTATTGACCTGACAATTATGAATGCATTATAGCACTCATTTAAATATTCAATTCCACTTCGGTTCTGTCCATATAGAGTACGAGAATAAATATAGAGTAAATGACTAATTTTTTGAAAAGTCACACTATCTAACTGGTAAGGTGTTCTAGTCATTATCGCAATGACACAGGCGGTTGATTGATTACCTAATATATTAGAGGTCTTGGTTCGATCCATACTTTTGCCATTGTTTTTATACCCATACTTTCTTTGTTCCTGAGGAATGTTTTAATGAATAGGGCTTGGGAAATTGTTTACACGGATATGGAACAACTTAGAAACACTGTTTTGTCTGTTTTGTATTAAATTTTATGGCATTGAAATGACATTTATTGATTTTAATTTTGATTCTTAAACTATGCTATTGAAAAAATGTATGGTTTTTGCCAAAATAAGTGCAAACAATTTAAAAAAAAAACACACAAAAAAGAACAACTTAAAATTCGTACCTTCAATAATGTTGAAAATTAAATAAAAAAAACATAGACATACGCGGTCTCGATCTTATAACACGTGGGACATTTAGAAAAAAAAAACGGTAGTTTACGCAATTGCGCTTTAACGGTCAGTTTAAATATTTCAAAGATACAAATTCAATTTAATCAAATCCAACTGAGTACATCACACGAATTATCGAAGATTATTTATATTGTGTGTATTGACCGTGCAATCAGTATGCAATTGACAGATTATTGAAAAGGGTTAACCATTGGCTATATTTGACTTGTCATTAAATATTGCAATACATGTATTTACAATTTTTTTTATGCTGATCATCAAACTTTACTGGAACTATTGTGCTTGAAATACTATGCATTGAGAATTAATCATAGATCATTGTGTAAAAATGCTTCAACACGACCTTTAGCTAGATAAAACACTTACCTATAGTATAAAATATATCAACATTATTACCTATTATGATCAAGTCCCAAGGTGTAATGAATGAGATATGTAGTTGATCTTCAGCCTCACTTGTACCAGTAGTCAGGAACTGACTGGATCGTTTAATGTTCATGTTGAGATATAATTGTACCCCAATAGCAGTAAACACAGGCAGTGCTGTAACAATAGATAATGAATCAATTGGTAATATCAACATGATAATACAATATTTATAAATATTCTACTTATATTTTTCAAGCAGATTAAAAAGTTATAATGTTCAAATATTTATTATTAAGGTGGAACGCGACACTTTCTGTAAAGCGTTGACCATATTTAAGATTAGATTCCGTTGATTTTATTCCAATAGTTTCAGTCATTTCTTTTACATATGACGTCTATGTTGACCACCAACATGCAAATTGTGTTCATTAAATTTTAATGCCATATGGCATATTAGTATTCTTTTTTTCCATTTAACTGCCAAGTGTTTTTGAGAACTATGTCAGCATCATTATATACCCAAATTATTATCTCACGAGTAATTTGATATAACTCTGTCATTTGGTAATTAATATTGAGATTCACTGGCAGATAACCCGACAACGATTTAGTTGGACTCATTTTTCCTTCGTTTAACATGTTTCTATTATCATATTCTTTGATCTTGCAAAGTTTTAATAAATTCTATTATCATATTCTTTGATCTTGCAAAGTTTTAATAAATTCTAATATGTATATCACATTCTGTTGTGTGTCTATATTTAACGCTCGCAAACTCCTTTACATAATAACTATTTCTGTTTTGCCATTTCAATCAAAAACATGCAATTTTCAATTAAGAATGAAACAGCGCGGGAAAACGTGATAATTTTACCTGCGAACATCCATGCTATAGCGGAAGCAGTCCCTGTAACACAGTAATGTCTTTGGTCTTTTTGAAGTGAACAGATATAAAAATAGGCATAACCATACCACATGATGAAGTTGCTATACCTGTTATGACCAAACTTCTTAGTACTTTAGGATGTCAGAAAACTTTTCTATCCATTTTCTGCGAATATATATCAAATAGATACACTGTTTAAATCATTAGCATAATTTCTAACAGTTGCTAATAACCGAGTGTTATCTTAAGCAAGATGCTAGTTATTGTGATAACCATCTAAAAATATCAGTTCTAAACATTTTATATTAATGTATTATTTGATTGATCTTTGAAACATATAAAAGCACTTGATTCAATTTCAAACAGTATAAAAGATTACGTCTGGCATGTTATCTTTAACTGAAATTGCAATGGGTGACGTCAGTTTAAGAAATCTTTGCTATCAATATTCATGTGTTAAGCATATTTTATGATTGGTCAATATCAACAAAAAAAAAAAGACAAAGTATGAAACCATACCATCAAAAGTTCTTCTTTTGATTTTCTGGAAATTGATCGGGCGTGTTTTGCACGTTGTTTCTGAACCATCACAAATTTCTAATGGTGTAAACTCTAGCAAGCCACCGTGCACTCTACCCGTGACATTTATTCCGTTTTTTATTCATAGTAAGTGAAATCCTAAACCACATGTTTCCTGTTAATCAATAGTTTGAAGGACTAATGCTGCTATACTAAATACTATCATGTATGAACGTATAATAAGAGATGTTTTCCATGATTTAACTGTTGCAATACTGTCCAAAGTATATGACAATTAAACTGTTTACACTACCACAGACCAAACGTTTCTGATCATGTTTACAATAAGAATGTACAATTTTCTATCTTTATGCAAGTTTTTTTATCATCTTTAAGAACATGAATACGTAGCATCGATCCCTCATAGCCGGTACAACATGTTGTTCATGGGTTTACATTCCCGAATTGATCGCCATCAGGACCAAGCTGACACATATGTTATATAACACAAACGAAAGGCTGTTACAAGATAATAAAAGAAAGGTCATTTTCCACATCATGGTAACTATACTCTACGAATTAAAAAATATTGATATTATACTAGCCAAGATCGTGTTAAAAAAATCAAAAATGTAGGAAAAAAATGATTTAAGAGTTTAAGTGTTGAAAATTGAGTACCGATCACCCGTGCTAGAGGGCGTAAGAGGATGTTGTTGCACTTATTCAGTATCCCTCATATGTACAGACTCAATCAAACCAAGTCTGCATTTCTTATGTTATTTGTTGTGATTAATGCTTCCGAGGGATCACTTTGTTTCCAGATGTTAATACAGTGTTTAGAGACATCACTGGAATTCTATTAGCACGAGTACACAATTGTCAAACTTGTATTGGACAAGACGCTAGTCCGTTTCTTCTCGATCATAGGTTTTGCACCTGTCCTGCCATAGAATAAGTTATCTGATTCCCAACAAATTAAAATGACCCTCTTTATTTTTCACCACAAACCATAGTTTTAACTTTATTTCTGTCAAGTATAAGTATGGTATTTGATGTGACTTTCTTAGACTGTAAAAAAATATTTAGATGGCGTATGATAGTATGCAATATATATATATTTGGCGTTCTGAAAATGAAACCACGAGACCTACGTATATAGGGAACGATATGCATTTGATATATGATTAATATTAATAATTTGGACCAATAATGATTTCTTTTAGAACATCCCGTGGTTCAAACGATTATCAAAATTCATTGGTTGTATTTTAAAGGGCGTTAAATTAATTTCAATACGTTCACAATCAAATAATTATATTTATACGTGTTTCTCGTACAGATCAAACTTACATTTGCAAGTAATACTCCATTAGACAATTCGTTTAAGGAAGATGTTGATACATTGTACCTCATAGAACAGTCATAAATTCAAATTCACCGAAATACAATCTATGTTAAGATAATGCTCTAGAAATCTATAAACATGTCCGACTTTTTTAATTTAGAAAACTTAACGATCACAAATTGTCAAATTAGTCTTTATAGTTGCAGCCCATTTATAATGACGTGTTCTGTAATCAATGTCAGCAATAATTGACATTTTATGATATATGAAAGTTAGAAACAGTGATTGTCAATTTATATCATTGGACAAAAACAATTAAAGAAATTAATTCCGCACGAAAGAAACTTTATTAAAGGAGTTCGGATATCATAGCACCGGGTTTATACAAAATATCTCATCACAAAGATTTAAACAAATATCTCATCACAAAGATTTAAACAAATATCTCATCACAAAGATTTCAGCATCTTGAGGTTTACAAATATCTCTATCACAAAGTTTACACACTTAGTTATTCCGTCTCGACCTTGTATACCTTTTAGCGCGACATTTTCGAGGCACTTGATGACATATTCGGGCATTTAGGTACTGAGACAAACCTTGAATTTCTTTTCCTGAAATATAGATAATTTCACCATATCTAAATATTGAGCGTTTGGCTATGGCAAATATCAATAAAAAGAAGATAGAAATGCGCAAATCATAAGAATGTTTGTATATTTTCTCTACAGTTAAAGCTGCATGCCACCAGATAAATGCTAGTTTCATTGAAAATTTTGAAAATATATTTTAAAGCATTTATGTTATGTATGAAGTGAACAAAGAAAGTAATTAACGCATTGCAAACAGAAATAACAATGCACGTATATATAACCAGAATGAGGTCAAAATATTAAAAAGGTCATTAGTAACACAGTAGAATATGGTGATAAATAAGACCAAATCAGTCATTAATCGCACACAGTATGTTAAATCAAAAACTTAAATCTTAGTTGAGTTTCTTGAAACACTGGGCTTATAAGGAGGCGTACCAGCATTAAAAGTATGTTTCAAGTTAATATATAGACAGCATAAAGGCACATTTAGCATCCTCATTCTTTACCAACAACATAATTTAAGGAACGAAAATAAACACTAAAGAAATACTTATCGTCCTTATAAAACAAACAATACTGATATTTAAGAAAGAACACGTGCTGTTGATCTGTAAGTGATCGTTTTCCTTTAACATCTATAGAAAATCAATACGATGTATTTTGTTTCTAATACTTCTTACTCTGTTTGAATTTAATTCTTGGTAATAACATGCACTTAGAACCAATAATTTTCATATAAAAGATAAATCATTTACTTTTTCCATTTATTAATATTTCTTTGACCAATTCTATATCATTAAAATATCTTGCAGTCTACATAATACACATACATACCACAGAGACTGCTATTCACATGCACGGCATTTCGTTATTCCGTCAGTTTCAATCACAAAAAGTTTTTGGTCTGCGACATTCATCTTTTATTTTCCGGTCATTAGGGCAATCTAATGCAGGGCATACAGATATTTTCTTCCCTACAGAAACATCATGAACATTTAATTAACCCTACCGAACTCAATATATTATACATGTATTTCAACCTGGGACAAGAACATTTTAGTGAAACTTTTAAATGATGTATGCAAGTGTGTTTCGGCACTATTTATATCGATGAAATATTTTGCCTCCAGCTGGCAATGAATAAAGTTGTGTTCATGCTACATAAGCTGAATACAGTTACAGTGACAGTTTTATATGTAAGTTTAAATTCCCCTTATGTCCATCCAAGGGTATATAGTGAGTGAACAGGTAAAAGTCTAAATAAGATATATTTTTACATAATTCTCTTTAATATTATGATGACTTATGTGGCCCAAAGAAATTTCTGTAAGGACTCATCGGAATATACCTGTGATGTTAATTGAATAAAAAGAGTGGGACAGTCTTTTGATATTTAAGGCAGATTTAAATTTTATCTTTAACATTTTCCAATATCAGCTGTTGTTCAATCACCACTATAATAGTCAATCTTTTGAAATAAATTGTCAAATTATCTCAACCTCACAATTAAAAAATGAACACAATTTAAGATAAAATATAAAACCAAATGTGTTTTAAACAAATGTCATTTATATCTATGCATTTAATGATCGAAATAATGTATACTTCATACAGAAAACTAAATTTTGTTTTGTATCCCCTGTATTAATCATATAATATTGCATTGGTACTCATACAAATATCATATATATAAAATCAAACTAACTGAAAAACAAGCATTTTCCCTTTGGTACGAAATATAAATCATTAAAACAATACAATGTTTCTATAAAATGAATCAATTTCAATATACATCATTATTTTTTCTAATAACTTGTTAGAATTATAAACATACTATTATTTTATTGTTATACTTACCACATATACTACTGTCACACATGCGACATCTTGTTTTGAAATCGGCCCCAATCACATATTCTGCCTTTCTACAGTCTTTTGGTATTTTTCCTTGGCATTTCGGCATGGGACATACATTTATCACTAAAATAGTTCAAATATCTGTTAAGTATAGAGAACAAAGAGTAAAAACTATTCTTTTTTGTTGCAGTGATTCAAGACGATCGTATTTCGCCTTTGTAACTATTTATTACAATATTAAAGAACATAATGAAGTTATTTTCATTTTTTACCTAGTACTTTACTTTTCAACTTTAATAAAGTTCCAAAAAAAACAACGAAATTTTATGCTAATTTTATGGTAATTTATCATATTTGTTTTTTCTCCGTTTTATATGAGTACAAGCATTCGTTTATGTGTTTATTTTCATATGTTGCTAAGTATATACTTGTACCACGAATGTAAAATGAGTATTTTTATTTATCATATTATCATCTTTTGCAGGTCATGTAAATATTGTTATGCAAAATTTTGTTCTTTAGTCATACTTATTCACAAATAACATGCATGTATGTATGAATTACATGACATGTACTTTATTCATAATTATAATCAATGAATCACATGAAATACCACGCACAATAACAAAACAGTTGAAAGTAGTTAAATATATTTTAGTCAAAAAGCATTTAAGACAACAAGTAAGAATTAATAAATGTCTAAAAAATGTTTTTTACCATTTCGACACGAAATGCTACAGCAAGAAACGATGAACAGAATTATAGCAAATCCGTAATAGATCATTTTTACACCTTCAAACTTTTTTCATTCTTTTTCTATACGGTAGTTTAATGTGAATAATAGCGTTATGTTAAATGTTTTATTTGATTTGTATATAATAACTTACAGATTGTTTAATAAGATATACATTGCCTAAGGTAAGAACAAACGTTGATAGAAATACCAGTATCCAATATCATTTCAAGGTATTCTAATTGCCACGAGCACAATTATAATAGCATATAAATAGCCTTTACAAATCACTATCCGGTAAATATGATAAAAAACTTAAGGTTCATGACGTGAACAAATAATTTAAACATGATAATATGTTTATCATAACACATATAAAATTAGTTAATTTTATCATAAACAATGTAGCCACATGAACACCTTAAATGGTTTGAAGTCCAATTAAGGCCCCCACCGACCACACAAAAAAAGAAAATGCTGAATAATTTTCATTCCCTCAAACAGTTTTATATTTTGGTGTCTTGTTCAATTTCCGAAAATTACTCAATTGGTATGAGTTTTAACCATAATGTGTTTCTTTAGTAATTAGTACAGTGATATACATTGATTAAGTCGTTTTGCTCTGGAAATCAAAACGAATGTTTGCCCTTTTAAAGGGTAGACAACCAGGTTTTTCAGGCATAATGTGCATTTTATAATTCAATAATTTCACAGCAAAATGATTATTTTAATGACTTGTGTTGAGCGTTGAATATATCATCATCCGAAAAAAACATACAATGATCACCTAACTTTGTAAGACCACATAGGAAAAGTCTGCTCTGTTCAATTTACACGCTCAAAGGTACATTTATCTTACCTACGTGTTATATTCAGTGACCTCTACATATTAGAATCTATTGCTTTATCCTACATGCTGCCGATGGAAATATCGATGACTTATTATTTAAATGCATCTTTTTCAAAACAGTAAACATCTATAATAATAGTAAATAAACACAGTTAAATGTTGTATGCTACACATTAAAGACGCCACCAAATGATGTGGACAGTCACAGGTATTGCACAAAAATCAGCCTGACATTTTTGTCTCTATAAACAGTTGAATATCCGAAGCACTAATCAATTTTTTCTTGTATTGCTCGTTGTTTAATAAATTCATGCTTTTTGTGAAAAACTAGAAGCCTACAAAGTTATGAGCTATGTCTGAAAATCTTAATCTCATTAACGATGGCGAACAGCACGTGTTGCAATAAGTAGCTTTACTTACTTTAATCTGAAACAGGAGAGGGCTACTCCCGATAGCAAAGCTATCACAACCTGGCTTCGCAAGTATCTTTCCCTTTTAAGTTACTTATTTATTGTAATCTGGACTTTAAGAAATAAACAAAAAAGATTTTTATCCAATTTGTTTAATAACAGTTTTAACTTTTTATAAACAAGTGATAATATTTAGATGTGTCAAATTTTATTTTTGTTTGTGTGGATTTTTACGGCACGTCAACACATAACTGGCCATATCGTGCCGAATGCTATAATAGGCTTAAAATGTTATGTTAAACTTTGTAAATGACAATAGAAATGAACTAATTAGATCATAGAATACAAGTTTATCTCTTTGAAATAATCAATTATGTTTTTTGATGGAATTGTATTAAAAAGGTCTTTGAGTGAATTTACAGAATAAAATCTATTACGGGCCTGTGAAAAATCATGACATTCAAGAAGAAAATGCTTGACAGTAAAATTTTCATTACAACCTACACAGAAAGGGGCATTGTCATTTGTAAGGAGATAAGAATGGGTAATTTTAGTGTGTCCAATTCGGCATCGAAAGAAGAACTGTTTGATCACGGCGGTTTGACCAGAGAAAGAGATGGTGACACAACAAGAGATGGGTTTATATCGTGAAGTTTATTAAAAACAGCATTGTCCCACTTTGCTTTCCATTCAGATGATACGAGTTTTATTTATAGCGGTCTAAAATCACAAGCAGGTAACAATAAGTCAGTTTTTTTGAAAATTTAATGATTGTTTAGCTAAAGCGTCTAATTTTTCATTTCCCTCGTATTCCTACATGACTTGGAATCCAATATAATTTTAACATATTTTGTTTTTAGTATATCATGAAATCGTAAAAGAAGTTTCTTTACCATGATATGTCAGATTTTTTATTTTTAATGGATATTAAAACAGAAAGCGAATTAGAAAATATCACAAATTTATCGTGGGTATGCTGTGCTATGTATGACAATGCTAAATCGATAGCTTTTGCTTCAGCAGTAAAAAATTGATGCATTATCTGGTAACCTCATACTAGATGTAAAATTATTTTCAAACACAGCCGCACCAACTTTGCAACCTTCTTTTGAACCGTCCGTATAAATATGTATAAAATTTTCATGTTCTTCCTTAATTGCTAGAAACTTTTCTTTGAAATGTTCATGTGAATTTGATGACTTTTTTATATTTGAAAGGTTAATATTTATTTCAGGGGAATTATAAGTCCAAGGTGGAACATCCTCATCGTCATTTTGAAGGATACTGACAGGATTAATTTTAAGTTTATCTAAATCATCTTTTAAACGAAGGCCTAATGGTTTAATTTCCTTTGGTTTGTTAACAAATTTTTCAATATAACTGGTCCCATGATAACCGCCGTATGAACACATCTGCGGATGTTTCTAAATTCAAAATTTTACTATTTCATGTTTAAATGTTGAATTCTGCTTAAGCCGGTGCTAGGGGGCGTGGACGGTAGTTTGCAATTGACAGTACCGTCCATGAACAGGCTCAATCAAACCGAGCCTGCAACATTTTCAATTTTGCCGTGTTGGGCTTTCTTTAGGGATTCTATATTTATCTATTTTATGATCACATCCGTGTTATTTGTGCCGTGTGGTGGCTGTAAAAAGTCTCCCCGTACATTTAATCAAAGATGTTATATTTTCGATCCTTGAAGATCGTTCAGCACGTCATTATTGTTGTGCTTGTGGTATTTTTAGTTTCAACTTTTCGGCATTTTCTAGTTGGGTGGTTCCAATATTCCTACTTGAATAATGTTGAATCACCCTTAGGATATGTTGCCTGCTTTTTAAATTTGTCTTTTGACGTCTTATCTGTGATACGCAGGCTTCATAACCTCTGATCCCCTTTCAAAATTCCATTATATTAAGTTCCGCCCATTGTTTTTCTCGTTTAGGCACACGCTTTTTTTTAATACTTGGGGACCATACGCCGCTTTTCATGGAATGGCACGGAAGTGTCACATTGAAGGTTCCATGATAACCGCCGTATGAACACATCTGCGGATGTTTTCTAAATTCAAAACTTTACTATTTCATGTTTAAATGTTGAATTCTGCTTAAGCCGGTGCTAGGGGGCGGGACGGTAGTTTGCAATTGACAGTACCGTCCATGAACAGGGCTCAATCAAACCGAGCCTGCAACATTTTCAATTTTGCCGTGTTGGGCTTTCTTTAGGGATTCTATATTTATCTATTTTTATGATCACATCCGTGTTATTTGTGCCGTGTGGTGGCTGTAAAAAAAAAGTCTCCCCGTACATTTTAATCAAAGATGTTATATTTTCGATCCTTGAAGATCGTTCAGCACGTCATTATTGTTGTGCTTGTGGTATTTTTAGTTTCAACTTTTCGGCATTTTCTAGTTGGGTGGTTCCAATATTCCTACTTGAATAATGTTGAATCACCCTTAGGATATGTTGCCTGCTTTTTAAATTTGTCTTTTGACGTCTTATCTGTGATACGCAGGCTTCATAACCTCTGATCCCCTTTCAAAATTCCATTATATTAAGTTCCGCCCATTGTTTTCTCGTTTAGGGCACACGCTTTTTAATACTTGGAGACCATACGCCGCTTTTCATGGAATGGCACGGAAGTGTCACATTGAAGGTTCCATGATAACCGCCGTATGAACACATTTCATGTTTAAATGTTGAATTCTGCTTAAGCCGGTGCTAGGGGGCGTGGACGGTAGTTTGCAATTGACATATACGTCCATGAACAGGCTCAATCAAACCGAGCCTGCAACATTTTCAATTTTGCCGTGTCGGGCTTTCTTTAGGGATTCTATATTTATCTATTTTTTGAAAATAATATTTTTTGCTGGACTTTTGCTATTTAATGAAATTCTAGTTGCATATTGAAGTGATAGCTTTTTTCGACGAAGTTGAAGCGATGGTTCCCCAGCTTCCGCATATAGACTTTCTACAGGTGAGGTGCGAAATGCACCTAAAGCTTACCGTAAACCCTGGTGATGTATGGTATCTAGCATGTGAAGATATGATTTTCTTGCAGACCCATATACTACAGAACCATAATCTAATTTTGATCGGATAAGACTTCTGTATTATTTCAGTAATGTGGAAGAATTTGATCCCCAATTTGTACTTGATAAAACCTTAAGTAAATTTAAAGCTTTAAGGCATTTAGTTTTCAAATGTTTAATATGTGGTATAAAAGAAAGTTTTTTGTCAAATATAATTCCTAAAAACTTAGCCGGTTTAACATTAACCGGTTTAAACTCCCCAGCAGTCATTATTATGCTGCTGACCGTTCCAAGGCGGCGCCCCACTGTGTTCCTCAGATGTTTGTCTATGTTGTTTCATACTGTTTTGGTGACACTTCCTTGTGTCCCTTGTTGTTTTCTCGTCTACGGTAAGTATCTTCCCCATTGCCTCTAGTTTTTATTTCTTTGATTAACCCCCCCTTCCCCGGTCTTCTGTCCCCTTCCCCTTTGTGGGCCTATTATTATTTTCTTTGAATTCCTAATCAGTTACAAATTATTTATAATTTAATGATTAATGTGTCGTTGCCCTGTCCTTTTTATGTTTGGGGTCCGCCTGGGCTCCTTGCCGTTGGTTCTTGTTGCTGGGTCATATGGGGGTTGCGTTCATTGAACGCCGCCTTTCCTTGTTGATCTTGTTTTTCATATTTTAGCTTCATCAACTACTGGTCAGTTACAAATTATTTATCATTTAATGATTAACGTGTCGTTGCCCTGTCCTTTTTATGTTTGGGGTCCGCCTGGGCTCCTTGCCATTGGTTCTTGCTGCTGGGTCATATGGGGGTTGCGTTCATTGAACGCCACCTTTCCTTGTTGATCTTGTTTTTCATATTTTAATAAACTAGACTCTAACTATACATTCTTATATCTAGAATAGTTCTTACCACACTAAATTCAAATACCTTTTACTCAAAGACCTTTTAATATGTAGAAATTAAAATATGAGGAGTGATAAAATTTCTTGTATCAGTAAAAAGGGGAATAACAAAATCATAACCTAGGGGGTCAGAAATTAGAACATCAACATTATATACAAAGAAAGGGAAGCAACCTGCCCTACTAAAATAGATAAATACAGAATCCCTAAAGAAAGCCCAACACGGCAAAATTGAAAATGTTGCAGGCTCGGTTTGATTGAGCCTGTTCATGGACGGTACTGGAAAGTGCAAGTTACCGTCCACGCCCCCTAGCACCGGCTTAAGCAGAATTCAACATTTAAACATGAAATGGTAAAATTTTGAATTTAGAAACATCCGCAGATGTGTTCATACGGCGGTTATCATGGAAACCTTCAATGTGACACTTCCGTGCCATTCCATGAAAAGCGGCGTATGGTCCCCAAGTAATCAAAAGCGTGTGCCCTAAACGAGAAAACAATGGGCGGAACTAAATAAAATGGAATTTTGAAAGGGGATCTGAGGTTATGAAGCCTGCGTATCACAGATAGGACGTCAAAAGACAAATTTAAAAAGCAGGCAACATATCCTAAGGGTGATTAAACATTATTCAAGTAGGAATATTGGAACCACCCAACTAGAAAGTGCCAAAAAGTTGAAACTAAAAATACCACAAGCACAACAATAATGTCGTGCTGAACGATCTTCAAGGATCGAAAATATAACATCATTGATTAAATGTACGGGGAGACTTTTTACAGCCGCCACACGGCACAAATAACACGGATGTGATCATAAAATAGATAAATACAGAATCCCTAAAGAAAGCCCAAAGCTAAAATCATTGAATATGACACGTTAATTATTATGTAAATAAAAAAGATAAAAAAGAATATGATGTTTAAATATGGCACTACGTTTATTTTAATTCGTTAAAGTTCGTCAGACAAGTTATTAACATTAGAGAATGTGAAAAAAGTGCAATTTTGTTAATACAAAATAAATAAACAAAAGTCTTTTCAAAATTTTCCCCATTGCTGAATGGACGAATGCATATCTGCTAGACGCTGCATGCCAGCGGCGTCTAATAACACATAGGCTTGTGTGTAACGCTTCGGGTAACAGTATTTTCCTCGGGACGATATTTTACTGTTGCCCACAAACCTTTGAATCATTTATTTTATTATCCCAAACACATGCTTTAACCATTTACTGTAACAAAATAAATAAATACAGTATCCCTAAAGAAAGCCCAACACGGCAAAATTGAAAATGTTGCAGGCTCGGTTTGATTGAGCCTGTTCATGGACGGTACTGGAAAATGCAAGTTACCGTCCACGCCCCCTAGCACCGGCTTAAGCAGAATTCAACATTTAAACGTGAAATAGTAAAATTTTGAATTTAGAAACATCCGCAGATGTGTTCATACGGCGGTTATCATGGAACCTTCAATGTGACACAGTAGTGCCATTCCATGAAAAGCGGCGTATGGTCCCCAAGTAATAAAAAGCGTGTGCCCTAAACGAGAAAACAATGGGCGGAACTAAATAAAATGGAATTTTGAAAGGGGATCAGAGGTTATGAAGCCTGCGTATCACAGATAAGACGTCAAAAGACAAATTTAAAAAGCAGGCAACATATCCTAAGGGTGATTCAACATTATTCAAGTAGGAATATTGGAACCACCCAACTAGAAAATGCCGAAAAGTTGAAACTAAAAATACCACAAGCACAACAATAATGTCGTGCTGAACGATCTTCAAGGATCGAAAATATAACATCATTGATTAAATGTACGGGGAGACTTTTTACAGCCGCCACACGGCACAAATAACACGGATGTGATCATAAAATAAGACCAAACCAAAATTCTGGAAACAAAGTGATCCCTCGGAAGCATTAATCACAACAAAATAACATAAGAATTGCAGACTCGGTTTGATTGAGTCTGTACATGAGGGATAATGAATAAGTGCAACATCCCTCACGCCCCCTAGCACCGGCTTGAGCGGTACTCAATTCTCAACACTTTATAGTGTTGGCATCAATGATCCCGAAGGACCAGAAAATATAACAACACTGAAGTGAAGTACGGGGCAACTTTTTACGGCTGCCACACAGCACTTGACACCTGCTGTTGTGAAGTACAAAATTCTGGAAACAAAGTGATCCCTCGGAAGCATTAATCACAACAAAATAACATAAGAATTGCAGACTCGGTTTGATTGAGTCTGTACATGAGGGATAATGAATAAGTGCAACATCCCTCACGCCCCCTAGCACCGGCTTGAGCGGTACTCAATTCTCAACACTTTATAGTGTTGGCATCAATGATCCCGAAGGACCAGAAAATATAACAACACTGAAGTGAAGTACGGGGCAACTTTTTACGGCTGCCACACAGCACTTGACACCTGCTGTTGTGAAGTACAAAATTCTGGAAACAAAGTGATCCCTCGGAAGCATTAATCACAACAAAATAACATAAGAATTGCAGACTCGGTTTGATCGAGTCTGTACATGAGGGATAATGAATAAGTGCAACATCCCTCACGCCCCCTAGCACCGGCAAAAATACAGTATCCCTAAAGATAGCCCAACACGGGAAAATTGAAAATGTTGCAGGCTCGGTTTGATTGAGCCTGTTCATGGACGGTACTGGAAAGTGCAAGTTACCGTCCACGCCCCCTAGCACCGGCTTAAGCAGAATTCAACATTTAAACGTGAAATAGTAAAATTTTGAATTTAGAAACATCCGCAGATGTGTTCATACGGCGGTTATCATGGAACCTTCAATGTGACACAGTAGTGCCATTCCATGAAAAGCGGCGTATGGTCCCCAAGTAATAAAAAGCGTGTGCCCTAAACGAGAAAACAATGGGCGGAACTAAATAAAATGGAATTTTGAAAGGGGATCAGAGGTTATGAAGCCTGCGTATCACAGATAAGACGTCAAAAGACAAATTTAAAAAGCAGGCAACATATCCTAAGGGTGATTCAACATTATTCAAGTAGGAATATTGGAACCACCCAACTAGAAAATACCGAAAAGTTGAAACTAAAAATACCACAAGCACAACAATAATGTCGTGCTGAACGATCTTCAAGGATCGAAAATATAACATCATTGATTAAACGTACGGGGAGACTTTTTACAGCCGCCACACGGCACAAATAACACGGATGTGATCATAAAATAAATAAATACAGTATCCCTAAAGAAAGCCCAACACGGGAAAATTGAAAATGTTGCAGGCTCGGTTTGATTGAGCCTGTTCATGGACGGTACTGGAAAATGCAAGTTACCGTCCACGCCCCCTAGCACCGGCTTAAGCAGAATTCAACATTTAAACGTGAAAAAGTAAAATTTTGAATTTAGAAACATCCGCAGATGTGTTCATACGGCGGTTATCATGGAACCTTCAATGTGACACAGTAGTGCCATTCCATGAAAAGCGGCGTATGGTCCCCAAGTAACAAAAAGCGTGTGCCCTAAACGAGAAAACAATGGGCGGAACTAAATAAAATGGAATTTTGAAAGGGGATCAGAGGTTATGAAGCCTGCGTATCACAGATAAGACGTCAAAAGACAAATTTAAAAAGCAGGCAACATATCCTAAGGGTGATTCAACATTATTCAAGTAGGAATATTGGAACCACCCAACTAGAAAATACCGAAAAGTTGAAACTAAAAATACCACAAGCACAACAATAATGTCGTGCTGAACGATCTTCAAGGATCGAAAATATAACATCATTGATTAAATGTACGGGGAGACTTTTTACAGCCGCCACACGGCACAAATAACACGGATGTGATCATAAAAAACTGAACCAATAGTACAAATACCTCAAAATAGAGTGAAATAAGAATCCCTAAAGAAAGCCTAACGCGGCAAAATTGAAAATGTTGCAGGCTAGGTTTGATTGAGCCTGTTCATGGACGGTACTGGAAAGTGCAAGTTACCGTCCACGCCCCCTAGCACCGGCTTAAGCAGAATTCAACATTTAACATGAACTGGTAAAATTTAGAATTTTGAAATATCAGCAGATATGTTCATATGGCAGTTATCATTCTTCAATGTGACACGTTAGTGCCATTCCATGAAAAGCGGCATATGGTCCCCAAGTAAAGAAATGTGTGTGCCCTAAACGAGAAAACAATGGGCGGAACTAAATAAAATGGAATTGTGAAAGGGGATCTGAGGATATGAAGCCTGCATATCACATATAACGTCAAAAGACAAATTTAAAAAGCAGGCCTCATATCCTAAGGTTGATTCAACAGTATTCAAGTGAGGAATACTGGAACCATCCAACGAGAAAGATGCCAAATAGATAGAACTAAAATACCACAAGCACAACAATAATGTCGTGCTGAACAATCTTTAAAGCTGCACGCCTCCAGATGAGTCAAATATTTCAAGAAAATTAATATTTAAAAAAAAATGCACTAAACTTTAAAGGAAGGTAAAAAACATTGAAGATTCAAGTAATTTTTTTACATGTTATGTGCGGTTTTAGGCTGTTTTTGCAGTATTCTATCACCACATATCTACTACGTTACTAACGCAGTAAGGGCTGTTTTTGCATATGTTGACCGATTTTTGGTATTTTCACTGATTGTAAGTGCCGATTGCAATATGTTAATTACTTTATTTGTTCGATCACCTCACATTATTTTACTTTTAAATACATTAAATTATCCAAAATGTTTATGAAAATTTAACAAGAATCTGGAGGCGTGTTACTTTAAGGATCGGAAATATAACACCCCTCATTGAATGTACGGGGCGACTTTTTACAGCCTCCACACGGCAAAAACAACGCTGATGTGGCGATAAAATAGAGTGAAATAAGATTCCCTAAAGAAAGTCCAACGCGGCAAAATTGAAAATGTTGCAGAGCCTGTTCATGGACGGTACTTGAAAGTGCCTCCGGTCTTCTGTCCCCTTCCCCTTTGTTGGCCTATTATTATTTTCTTTGAATTCCTAATCAGTTACAAATTATTTATCATTTAATGATTAACGTGTCGTTGCCCTATCCTTTTTATGTTTGGGGTCCACCTGGGCTCCTTGCCGTTGGTTCTTGTTGTTGGGTCATATGGGGGTTGCGTTCATTGAACGACGCCTTTCCTTGTTGATCATGTTTTTCATATTTTATCTTGCAAGTTGTAAGTTATAAGTTGAGAAGTTGTTTTTCTGTTATTCTTATAGCATACAATAAGCTATTATCTTAAAAAACTCTGGTAAACATGCAATGTTATCACGTCTTACTTCACTTTCATTATCATCTCTGAAAATCTTAGACGCGGAGGCAGATAATATAGTTATTCGAACAGATCCTTTATATACAGCAGCTTATCTTATTCAAAGTTATACTCAGCACGTCGCAAGACCTCATATCGACAACACTTCTGACCACAACAGGCATTTCCTAAAAGTAACCTTTCTTAATAAAAGTATCGAATTCATCGATTTACCAAGTATTTTTCGTGATAAACGTGTCACTTATTCAGTTCCTTTATACTTCAAAAACTCCGAGATACCAATTATTTGCTATAAATATAAGAAACCTGTTAGAAATATCATATTTAATTACAACAAAGTGGTTTCTGACTTAGATATTCAGTCTAATACTCCAACAACTTGAGACTGCAATACTTCTAAATTCTGTAATTCAGATTTTGGCGATATAATCACAGGTAATTATGTCTCCCCCACCTCGGGGGGAGACATATTGTTTTTGCCCTGTCCGTCCGTCAGTCCGTCCATTCTTCGTTTCCGGACGATAACTAGAGTTCCTTTTGACCTACAGCTCTCAAACTTCATAGGATGAATGGTCTTATTGAGCAGATGATCCCTATTGTTTTTGGGGTCAGTAGGTCAAAGGTCAAGGTCACACTGACCGTTGATCAATTTCTCGTTTCCGGATGATAACTAGAGTTCCTTTAGACCTACAGACCTCAAACTTTATAGGATGATTGGTCTTATTGAGCAGATGATCCCTATTGTTTTTGGGGTCAGTAGTTCAAAGGTCAATGTCACAGTGACCGTTGGTCAATTTCTCGTTTCCGGATGATAACTAGAGTTCCTTTTGACCTACAGCCCTCAAACTTCATAGGATGATTGGTCTTATAGAGCAGATGATCCCTATTGTTTTTGGGGTCAGTAGGTCAAAGGTCAAGGTCACAGTGACCGTTGGTCAATTTCTCATTTCCGGATGATAACTAGAGTTCCTTTTGACCTACAACCCTCAAACTGGGGGGAGACATATTGTTTTTGCCCTGTCCGTCCGTCAGTCCGTCCGTCTACACGTTCTCTTGATGTGGTGAATTTTTGTTTCAAGTATCTACCAGAGAGGCTTCATTGTGAAAACGAGTGGAGTCATCCCAACACACTACAGTTATCATGATTTTACATACATTGTAATTTGAGTTGTCTTTCAATAGTGTAAAAAAATCTGACAATATGAACGTTTGTTTCAAGTATCATCAAAATCCTTTAAAGGTTTGAAGAATTATGGAGCAGACACAATTTCATTTAATTTCATTTGTGAAACTATATATGATATGACCATCAAGTGCAATTTCGTTTGACGCCCGCCTGCCATACGCTGATTGAATAACCAGGATTTTCAAAATTGAATACCTGGTTAAAAACAAACAGTTTAGGAAGCATCTTCTCATACAACCTTAACAATAGAAACCATCCATAGACAGCCTTCATTGAAGTGACTACCGGGTATTTACATTATCTTATCTCCATTTCCATTCCTGTTTCCATTCACAGTTATTCTCAGCAGTGGGGGAGACATGCGCTTTTTTACAAAAGCATCCTCTAGTTTTGATATAATTGCAGACAAAAGAATTCGTAACTTATTCTTGAAAGTACCTAAATACAGAATTCCTTCTGAGATTGATTTTAATGCTTGTCGTGGTCAGATTGCTGAATCTATAGACGATCAAATGGTGTCGCCGTGAAAATGCGGATAGTAATGCTCTAGTTACATGGAAACGTAACATCTTTAAAATTATTGATTCACGTATTAATTTTTATCGTGGAAATGAACAACTTTTGCCACCTAAACCAAAAATCTGGAAACAAAGTGATCCTTCGGAAGCATTAATCACAACAAAATAACATAAGAATTGCAGACTCGGTTTGATTGAGTCTGTACATGAAGGATAATGAATAAGTGCAACATCCCTCACGCCCCCTAGCACAGGCTTGAGCGGTACTCAATTCTTAACACTTAATAGTGCTGGCATCAATGATCCCGAAGGACCAAAAAATATAACAACACTGAAGTGAAGTACGGGGCAACTTTTTACAGCTGCCACACAGCACTTGACACCTGCTGTTGTGAAGTATAAAAATCTGGAAACAAAGTGATCCCTCGGAAGCATTAATCACAACAAAATAACATAAGAATTGCAGACTCGGTTTGATTGAGTCTGTACATGAGGGATAATGAATAAGTGCAACATCCCTCACGCCCCCTAGCACCGGCTTGAGCGGTACTCAATTCTTAACACTCAATAGTGCTGGCATCAATGATCCCGAAGGACCAGAAAAATATAACAACACTGAAGTGAAGTTAGGGGCAACTTTTTACAGCTGCCACACAGCACTTGACACCTGCTGTTGTGAAGTATAAAAATCTGGAAACAAAGTCTTACTTTAAGACATCTGAAAAAAGATATTCTAGCCTTTCATTCAAAATTTGTTTTGGTGCCAGCGGACAAGGCGGCTAATAATATTATAATTGTATGACGAATCCATTACATTAACGTTTTGCATAAGGAACTAAATAGTACTAATGCGTATTCTAAAACATCTGCCTCCGAAAAAGACATTGTTAACAATCATATTACTAATATTTCCAATCTTAAAGTCCAAATTAATGAAAAAGAAAAATTCTGGAAACAAAGTGATCCCTTGGAAGCATTAATCACAACAAAATAACATAAGAATTGCAGACTCGGTTTGATTGAGTCTGTACATGAGGGATAATGAATAAGTGCAACATCCCTCACGCCCCCTAGCACCGGCTTGAGCGGTACTCAATTCTCAACACTTTATAGTGTTGGCATCAATGATCCCGAAGGACCAGAAAATATAACAACACTGAAGTGAAGTACGGGGCAACTTTTTACGGCTGCCACACGGCACTTGACACCTGCCGTTGTGAAGTACAAAATTCTGGAAACAAAGTGATCCCTCGGAAGCATTAATCACAACAAAATAACATAAGAATTGCAGACTCGGTTTGATTGAGTCTGTACATGAGGGATAATGAATAAGTGCAACATCCCTCACGCCCCCTAGCACCGGCTTGAGCGGTACTCAATTCTCAACACTTTAAGACTTTAAGAACTCAAACTTCCTATTATGTATTGGATTCCTAAATTACATAAAAAACCTTACAAAGCCAGATTCATTGCTTATTCTACATCTTGCACTACAAGTAAACATTGTATTTTATTGACGTCTTATTTGACTGCCATTAAAACACATGTAATAAGATATTGTGATAAAGTCTATGAAAACACAGACAAACATCTCTTTTGGTCAATTAAAAATTCTGGTGAAATCTTGGATTAATTCAAAATTAAGAACTTTCAAGCTTCAACTGTCAGTACATACGATTTTTCTACACTTTATACAACTTTGCCACATAAATTAATCAATGATAAACTAATTTCCCTAATTCAGAAAACTTTTGCACGGGAAAAAGTTACCTTTCTAGCATGTAATTCTAACAAAGCTTTTTTTACAAACGGTATAGTTAAACATTATACTATGCGGACCTGTGACGAAGTTTGTAGAGCACTCTCTTTTCTTTTAGACAACATTTATGTCAGGTTTGTTATACCCTATTTAAACAGATCATAGGAATTCCTATGGGTACTATTGTGCACCCTTGGTCGCCGATTTTGTTTTTGTACTGCTATGAAAGATACTTTATGTTGAGTCTCTCTCCAGATACAAAACAAGATGCTATTGTAGCATTTAATGACTCTTCCTGATAGCTTGATGATATTGTTAATTTAGATAATATATATTTTGATCAAATGGTGTCTGACATTTATCCGCATGAACTACAACTTAATAAAACGAACTCTTCAAATTTAAGTACATCATTTTTGGATCTTCATATTACTATCAACAACAATTCTATTCACACGAAAATCTATGATTAAAGAGGTGACTTTGACTTTTGTATAGTTAATTATCCACATTTAGATGGAGACGTACCCCATGCAACATCTTACGGGGTTTACTTGCCATTGGTTCTTGTTGCTTTGTCATATGGGGGTTGCGTTCATTGAACGCCGAGTCTGCAATTCTTATGTTATTTTGTTGTGATTGATGCTTCCGAGGGATCACTTTGTTTCCAGAATTTTGTACTTCACAACAGCAGGTGTCAAGTGCCGTGTGGCAGCCGTAAAAAGTTGCCCCGTACTTCACTTCAGTGTTGTTATATTTTCTGGTCCTTCGGGATCATTGGTGCCAACACTATAAAGTGTTGAGAATTGAGTACCGCTCAAGCCGGTGCTAGGGGGCGTGAGGGATGTTGCACTTATTCATTATCCCTCATGTACAGACTCAATCAAACCGAGTCTGCAATTCTTATGTTATTTTGTTGTGATTGATGCTTCCGAGGGATCACTTTGTTTCCAGAATTTTCTAAAACGGGGCTACCGCTATCATGAATTACGGAAATATTTTACTAAATTTTACAATCGTAACTTTGATTTAATTTCTAAATTCAATAGTGATTTAAAAACTCTTCTGCGACAAGGGATTAGCCAGCCTGGTTTTTATGGCGATGTGATTTACAAACTTCGTAAGATTTTGGGTCATGGTAATTTTTCTGCTGTTTTTATTATTTGTTTGTTTGGATTTTACGGCACGTCAACACATAACTGGCCATATCGTGCCGAATGCTATAATAGGCTTAAAATATTATGTAAAACATTGTAAATGACAATAAAAATGAGCCAATTAAATCCTAGAATACAATTTTATCTCTTTTAAATAATCAATTATGTTTTTTGATGGAATTGTATTAAAAAGTTCTTTGAGTGAATTTACAGAATAAAATCTATTACGGGCCAGTGAAAAATCATGACATTCAAGAAGAAAATGCTTGACAGTAAAATTTTCATTACAACCTACACAGAAAGGGGCATTGTCATTTGTGAGGAGATAAGAATGGGTAATTTTAGTGTGTCCAATTCGGCATCGAAGAAGAACTGTTTGATCACGGCGGTTTGACAGAGATAGAGATGGTGACATATCAAGAGATGGGTTTATATCGTGAAGTTTATTAAAAACGACATTGTCCCAATTTGCTTTCCATTCAGATGATACGAGTTTATTTATAGCCGGTCTAAAATCACAAGCAGGTAACAATAAGTCAGTTTTTTGAAAATTTAATGATTGTTTAGCTAAAGCATCTACTTTTTCATTTCCTCGTATTCCTACATGGCTTTTTATTAAAATCATTAAACGTTTTATTAAAAGAGGTTATTTCCCTACTATTTTAAGACATACTGCATGTTTAGTGTTCAACCCTTTTACAGTTGGACACAACGCTTTCCTCTTTTGATTGCATCTGTCGGACCAAATGGAAGACTATATGATGGATTGTTCTGAAAGCCTTTCGGACTGAATGTTTTAATTTTCGTCTTCTGACTTTCTTCACCGGGCCCTTGTAAGTGATATTCTATTCTTATTGCTCTGTCTTCCTTTCAGGCAATGATTACTTTTGGCATGGTCATTAGGTTTACTTCTATATGTTTCTACATGATCATTTTAGTGTTTTACTTATTTAACCTTTTGTAACCATGACAGCTGTTAGAATTTCACTTTGCGGGGATTCATTTTATTTACACTGTCTCGTTTATAGGAAAATGGTGGGGCTAAGAGCGAGGTTTGGTGCACCATTAACCGGTTTAAACTCCCCAGCAGTCATTTTTATGCTGCTGACCGTTCCAAGGCGGCGCCCCACTGTGTTCCTAAGATGTATGTCTATGTTGTTTCATACTGTTTTGGTGACACTTTTGCTTGTGTCCCTTGTTGTTTTCTCGTCTACGGTAAGTATCTTCTCCATTGCCTCTAGTTTTTATTTCTTTAATTATCCCCCCTTCCCCCGGTCTCCTATCCTCTTCCCCTTTGTGGGCCTATTATTATTTTCTTTGAATTCCTAATCAGTTCCAAATTATTTATCATTTAATGATTAACCTGTCCGTGCTCTGTCTTTGCCCTGTCCTGTTTTTGTTCGGGGTCCGCCTGGGCTCCTTGCCGTTGGTTCTTGTTGCTGGGTCATATTGGGGTTGCGTTCATTGAACGCCGCCTTTCCTTGTTGATCTTGTTTATCATATTTTAATTAGAAAACAAAACACAAACCAAATTATACGTGGAAAATATGAGGGGGAATTATGGCGGCCATTTCATTTAATTATCTTAAGAAAATAAAACACTCGACCAGATTTTACACTGTTAAAAGGAATAATTTCCTGATACGTTATATGAATGTAATTTTGAATTTGTGACCTTTTTCTGAAATTCTAAAAGCGTCCACGTTTTCGAACTGCATAATGGTCAATAGTTTCGCGTGCTCTGACGTCATATAGGATCTCCTTTGGAGCGTACATCGATCTTGATCATAAACCAGACGTTAACATGTGAACAACTGAAATTACTTGATTTTCGAACGTTTCTGGTGAAGGCCTTAAAAATCTACTTGAAAACAGTGATATATATAAGCACCAAAAATTTAATTAAATGTTTCGTCACGGTGCTGAAGTCTTATTGCATTGAAAAGGGCATCGAATTTCCGGATGAAACGATTGAAAAACAACCCTGCACTATCTGATTTAGAAATTCTACCCAACAATAAGAACGACGAACGGGCAACTCCATTCAAAGAAATCAATGATCTCAATTATGTATGGATTGCAGATTTTGATAAACCTTTGTCGATAGATATTGTTAATGATCCAGTATTCAAGGGTGTCAAATCGTGTATTCGGTGCCATGTTGGTGAAATTAAAGGATTCAGCACAAAGACCCATTAACAAAGCAAGATCTGATGAAATTGTACAACTCGTTTGATCTTGACACACAGGCAGGTCTACAGGATAAAGTTGTCATTGAATTTATGATATATTTTTTTGTAATCATGGGAGAGAGAATCTTCGCGGAATAAAAATGACAGACTCTAGTGAATGAAACTGAAGAATTTATTGAACTTCGTGAGAGGATGACCAAAAATCATACAGGTGATATGTATGACAGGATATACAGAACTGGAACAATAATGTGTCGTACAGACTCAATCAAACCGAGTCTGCAATTCTTATGTAATTTTGTTGTGATTAATGCTTCCGAGGGATCACTTTGTTTCCAGAATTTTGTACTTCACAACAGCAGGTGTCAAGTGCCGTGTGGCAGCCGTAAAAAGTTGCCCCGTACTTCACTTCAGTGTTGTTATATTTTCTGGTCCTTCGGGATCATTGGTGCCAACACTATAAAGTGTTGAGAATTGAGTACCGCTCAAGCCGGTGCTAGGGGGCGTGAGGGATGTTGCACTTATACGTTATCCCTCATGTACAGACTCAATCAAACCGAGTCTGCAATTCTTATGTTATTTTGTTGTGATTGATGCTTCCGAGGGATCACTTTGTTTCCAGAATTTTGGTTCAACTTTTTCTGAGGATCACAAACAAGAACAAGGTGTTCCTCAAGGAAGCATACTTTCTGTTACACTTTTTGGACTTAAAATAAACAATATTGCTAGCGCTCTAACACCAGGCATAGATTGTTCTCTATATGTAGACGATTTTCTAATCTGCTATCGATCGAAAAGTATGAGAACAATTGAACGGCAACTTCAACAAAATTTAGATAAAATTTAGAAGTGGGCAATAGAAAATGGGTTTAAATTTTCAAAGTCAAAAACTCAATGTGTTCATTTCTGTCGATTGCGAAAACAACATAATGACCCTGAACTTTACATATCTGGTTCTAAAATTCCAGTAGTTGATGAAGCTAAGTTTCTAGGAATTATATTTGATAAAAAACTTTCTTTTATACCACATATTAAACATTTGAAAACTAAATACCTAAAAGCTTTAAATTTACTTAAGGTTTTATCAAGTACAAATTGGGGATCAAATTCTTCCACATTACTGAAATTATACAGAAGTCTTATCCGATCAAAATTAGATTATGGTTCTGTAGTATCTGGGTCCGCAAGAAAATCATATCTTCAAATGCTAGATACCATACATCACCAGGGTTTACGTTTAGCTTTAGGTGCTTTTCGCACTTCACCTGTAGAAAGTCTATATGCGGAAGCTGGGGAACCATCGCTTTATCTTCGTCGTAAAAAACTATCACTTCAATATGCAACTAGAATTTCGTCTAATAGGAAAAATCCAGCTAAAAATATTATTTTCAAACCAAGTTATACTGATAAAATTGTTAGCAAACCAAAGGAAATTAAACCATTAGGCCTTCGTTTAAAAGATGATTTAGATAAACTTAAAATTAATCCAGACAGTATCCTTCAAAATGACGATGAGGATGTTCCACCTTGGACTTATAATTCCCCGGAAATAAATATTAACCTTTCAAATATAAAAAAGGCATCAAATTCACCTGAATATTTCAAAGAGAAGTTTCTAGCAATTAAGGAAGAACATGAAGATTTTATACATATTTATACGGACGGTTCAAAAGAAGGTTGCAAAGTAGGTGCAAAGTAGGTGCGGCTGTGTTTGAAAATAATTTTACAGATAATGCATCAATTTTTACTGCTGAAGCAAAAGCTATCGATTTAGCATTGTCATACATAGCACAGCATACCCATGACAAATTTGTGATATTTTCTGACTCGCTTTCTTTTTTAATATCCATTGAAAATAAAAAATCTGACAATATCATGGTAAAGAAACTTCTTTGAAAATATGTTAAATTATATTGGGTTCCAAGCCATGTAGGAATACGAGGAAATGAAAAAGTAGATGCTTTAGCTAAACAATCATTAAATTTTCAAAAAACTGACTTATTGTTACCTGCTTGTGATTTTAGACCGGCTATAAATAAACTCGTATCATCTGAATGGAAACCAAATTGGGACAATGCCGTTTTTAATAAACTTCACGATATAAACCCGAGTCTATGACATCTAGACCCCTTGACACCTCGACTGGACATTTCGACCCCTTATTCTATAATGTACTTGAAGATGTTCACTTCGATAACATAATTTGCATAAAGACGGAAATATAGAAAAAAGGTTAATTTGTTTTACAAGTTTGTTATTATATTTAATCTGATAGATATGCTGAGTAATAAGTGAAATCATATTGAGCCGTTATTTGTTATACAAGTTAAGTATTTTATATAAGGAATAGAAACACACGCACGATATTTAAACTGAAAGTATAATATTTTATGTATATACATTGTATACATGATATCAACAATAACAGTAATTTCAATAGATATTCAATTTTTATGATATGAATATCTATCTGTCGTTTTGTAATTCACCTTTTTCTAAGCAAATATTGTCATAATTTCAATGTGCACTTATTAATTTCTGTTAATTGAACTACTAATATTAGGAAATTTTAGGCTTATTGGTTCTTTAAATACTATATTTTAATGGAAAAAACATTAAAACAACACGTACGTGTGTTGTTATACATGAAATAAAAATATTTTCGAGGACGTTAGTATAAAATTGGTATATCGAGAACTTTTCTATCGTAACAAATCAAAAAGTAAATAGTATCAAATTACGAAAAGTAACAAAAAAACTTTAGAAAACTAATACAGACGAAGTTCAATATTGCCAAAGAATAAGTAATGTTAAAATTAAAAAAAAAAAATTTAAAATGGCACTGAAGTCACAAGCAAAGTCATAATATCACTAATATCAGTACAGTATTAATGTACCAACAATAAAAGGGACCATCTTTATTTTTCACGGGTGTATCAAAGTGTTGTGTTTTTGCTCTATATTTTTCCGTCTTCATTAATTTTTCATATAACAGATACTTTTTAATTTTATGGTATTACATACATGATATCGATGTATCAATGGTCATACTCTTATCGTGTCTGTCCGCCTGTAAAATATATAATATGTTTATATATTTTGATAAAATAATTAAATTGAATGTTACGTATAACAATTCCTTTCCCAATCAGAAAACCCCGTTAAAATCGAATGCAGCTACTGTTTATTTGGCACAACAACAACAATTTGGTGATTGGCAGAATGTTTATCACGGGTGTTAAGTACCGATAATTAAATTACCAGTGACACGTGGCTGGTGTTTATTGGGCACGCGTTTTCACACCATTTAGATAATATGATTTTAAGAGGAACATGTATCGACTTAAAGATATCAAATAATATCTTAACTTGTTGTTGTCGAAACATTGCTTTGGGAGCTTATCATGGCAATATTTCACTCAATTTATGAGAATAAAATGCGTATATGAAATTTGAGATGTAATAAAACATTTTGGAGATTAACTTATATTTTAATGTTACAAATTATTTAAGAACTAGATGAGACTTTATCATTTTTTGTCAATAAAACTGCAATTTCTTAATATTATAATTTACATTATAGTTGTAAAATATAGTACAGTCATGTAATTTTCGAAATACGCTTAAATTAAAATTAATCGAAAACATGAAAATCGCTTTCAAATAACAACCATTTATTGCTTGACTGGTATGTTGTTTTTTAATTAATTCATAATGTAAATACCATAAAATGAGATCATTGCTACTTTGACAAGTCAATTAAATATATACACTAAATCAAGTAGACATGTAAAATAATTCATCGCCAATATAACATGTAAGTGTCTGTCACATAAAAATAGCTAAATTTTTACAAAGTTGTAGATATGAATAAATACGCGATGCATAAATTGCGCATTTTCATTATAATCATTATCATAATTCCTTCACTTTTAGTCAGGGGTCTAAATTGATATATCACGCCCAATCATTTTATATTAACATAAATTATATATTAAAACTGCTATGTAGCCATCCTACAATTCTATGTAACATTATAACATTAAACAAATAAAAAACAACGTTAAATTATTGTTTTACCTTAATTTTTCAGTATTAAATCGGATACTTTTATGTAAATAATTTTAATATTTGCTGTTAACTTTAAATTATTTCTCGAAGTATCTGTGATTCTAAAGTACAAAAATTGAGATAGGGGTCGAAATGTCTTACCCACTAGGGGTCGAAAAGTCATGTTAAAAGGGGTCTAAGTGTCAAGGGGTCTAGAAGTCATCTTAATTGCGTAAGGGGTCGAGAAGTCAAGGGGTCTAGATGTCTTACTTCCTATAAACCCATCTCTTGATATGTCAGCATCTCTATCTCTGTCAAACCGCCGTGATCAAACAGTTCTTCTTCGATGCCGAATTGGACACACTAAAATTACCCACTCTTATCTCCTCACAAATGACAATGCCCCTTTCTGTGTAGGTTGTAATGAAAATTTTACTGTCAAGCATTTCCTTCTTGAATGTCATGATTTTTCACAGGCCCGTAATAGATTTTATTCTGTAAATTCACTCAAAGAACTTTTTAATACAATTCCATCAAAAAACATAATTGATTATTTAAAAGAGATAAACTTGTATTCTAGGATCTAATTGGCTCATATTTATTGTCATTTACAATGTTTAACATAATATTTTAAGCCTATTATAGCATTCGGCACGATATGGCCAGTTATGTGTTGACGTGCCGTAAAATCCAAACAAACAAACAACTTTGATTTTATCTCACAGGTAGTTTTGCTTTCATTCTCAGAGCTTGATTAGTCAATATTCGATTCTATTGGCAGCAACTCGGGTTCAGCTTTTCCTTGTTGATCTTGTTTTTCATATTTTAGAACTTGGCGTTGATATACTACAACTGTCGATATCGCGTGAAATAACTATAATGGAATAGATAAAAATACAGAATCCCTAAAGAAAGCCAAACACGACAAAATTGAAAATGTTGCAGGCTCGGTTTGATTGAGCCTGTTCATGGACGGTACTGGAAAGTGCAAGTTACCGTCCACGCCCCCTAGCACCGGCTTAAGCAGAATTCAACATTTAAACACAAAATAGTAAAATTTTGAATTTAGAAACATCCACAGATGTGTTCATACGGCGGTTATCATGGAACATTCAATGTGACACTTCCGTGCCATTCCATGAAGAGCGGCGTATGGTCCCCAAGTAATAAAAAGCGTGTGCCCTAAACGAGAAGACAATAGCGGGACCAATTAAAATGTAATTTTGAAAGGGGATCAGAGGTTATGAAATATGATAAACAAGATCAACAAGGAAAGGTGGCGTTCAATGAACGCAACCCCCATATGATCCGGCAACAAGAACCAGTGGCAAGGAGCCCAGGCGAACCCCTAACAAAATCAGGGCAGGGCAAAGACAGAGCACGGCCAGGTTAATCATTAAATGATCAATAAATTGTAACTGATTAGAAATTAAAAGAAAAGAATAATAGGCCCACAAAGGGGAAGGGGACAGGAGTCCGGGGGAAGGGGGGGGGGTTAATCAAAGAAATAAAAACTAGAGGTAATGGGGTAGATACTTACCGTAGACGAGAAAACAACAAGGGACACAAGCAAAAGTGTCACCAAAACAGTATGAAACAAGCCTGCATATCACAGATAAGACGTCAAAAGACAAATTTAAAAAGCAGACATCATATCCTAAGGGTGATTCAACATTATTCAAGTAGGAATATTGGAACCACCCAACTAGAAAATGCCGAAAAGTTGAAACTTAAAATACCACAAGCACAACAAATATGTCGTGCTGAACGATCTTCAAGGATCGAAAATATAACATCATTGAAAGCCATTAGAACCGTAGAAAGAGTCGAAACGCACCAAGAAATATCATATTTAATTACAACAAAGTGGTCTCTGACTTTGATATTCAGTCTAATACTCCAACAACTTGAGACTGCGATACTTATAAATTCTGTAATTCAGATTTTGGCCATATAAGCACTGGTAATTTTGATATAATTGCAGACAAAATAATTTGTAACTTATTTTTGAAAGGACCTAAATACAGAATTACTTCTGAGATTGATTTTAATGCTTGTTGTGGTCAGATTGCTGAATCTGTAGAGGATTTTTCTGTCAAATGGTGTCGCCGTAAAAAAATGCGGATAGTAATGCTCTAGTTACATAGAAACGCAACATCTTTAAAATTACTGATTCACGTATTAATTTTTATCGTGGAAATGAACATCTTCTACAACCTAAACAGACATCTGAAAAAAGATATTCTTGCTTTTCATTCAAAATTTGTTTTGGTGCCAGCGGACATGGCGGCTTATAATATTATAATTGTATGACATCAATCCATAACATTAATGTTTTGCATAAGGAACTAAATAGTACTAAATTAAATGCGTATTCTTAAACATCCTTCTCCGAAAAATACATTGTAAACAATAATATCACTAATATTTCCAATCTTTAAAGTTCAAATTAATGAAAAAGAACTCCAACTTCCTATTATGTATTGGATTCTTAAATTACATAAAAACCTTACAAAGCCAAATTCATTGCTAATTCTACATCTTGCACTACAAGTAATTTTTCTATCTTATTGACGTCTTGTTTGACTGTCATTAAAACACATGCTATTAGATATTGTGATAAAGTCTATGAAAACACGGGCAGACATCTCTTTTGGTCTATTAAAAATACTGGTGAAATCTTGGATAAATTCAAAATTAAAAACTATCAAGCTGGTTTGGTAATACCCTATTTAAACAGATCAAAGGAATGAATTCCTATGGGTACTAATTGTGCACCCCTGGTCGCCGATTTGAGTTTGTACTGCTATGAAAGAGACCTTATGATGAGTCTCTCTGAAGATAAACAACAAGATGTTATAGTCGCATTTAGTAATACTTCAAGATACCGTGATTATATTTTTAATTTAGATAATTCTTATTTTAATCAAATGGTGTCTGAAATGTATCCCCATGACCTACAACTTAATTCAAAATTTTACCATTTCATGTTTAAATGTTGAATTCTGCTTAAGCCGGTGCTAGGGGGCGTGGACGGTAACTTGCACATTCCAGTACCGTCCATGAACAGGCTCAATCAAACCGAGCCTGCAACATTTTCAATTTTGCCGTGTTGGTCTATCTTTAGGGATTCTGTATTTATCTATTTTAATAAAACGAACTCTTGAAAGTTTAGCACACCATTTTTGTGTCGCCTTCAAAAAGGCAACATATAGGGGTTACTCCTGTCGGCGGTGTCGTTGTCGGCGTCCCCTTAAGCTTGTCCGGAGCATAAGTCAGTCATTATATGTCGGATTGACTTCAAACTTCAAAAACCGGTACTCTGCACTTCCTAATCTTTGAGTTTTTTGCCCTTTGCTTATTTTCATACTTTATTTTTGTCCGGGCCATTTCTCCTAATATATAAAAGCTATAGACCTGAAACTTTATAGGATGATAGATCTCATTAAGAAGAAGTGCAGTTCACAAGAACCGGTACTCTGCATTTCTTATTTTTTGAGTTTTTGCCCTTTGTTTATTTTCATACTTAATATTTGTCCAGGCCATTTCTCCTTAAGTATATAAGCTATAGACCTGAAACTTTATAGGATGATATATCTCATTAAGAAAAAGTGCAGTTTTCAAGAACTGGTACTCTGCACTCCTTATTTTTTGAGTTATTGCCCTTCGTTAATTTTCATACTTTATTTTTGTCCAGGCCATTTATCCTAAAGTTTAAAAGCTATGGTCTTTAAACTTCATTGCACACAGACGGACTCATAGTCATGGTAGTATGCATTACCTCGACCCCGACGATGACAAAAATGTTTTCAAACTATGTTACCCCAGGATGTAATAAGACAGTGGCTCTTCATTTTAACAATATATTTCAAACTATGTTACCCCAGTGTGTAAGACAGTGGCTCTTCATTTTATATATAATACGTCTGTAGTTGGTCACATAATTGCAAATACGAGTTACGAAATGGGATTATGTGTTCACCCTTGCGCCACGATGAGGCCTACAGACATACAAGGGAAAAAGTTCATTGCTTTATAGACATGAAGTCTTGACTGAACCCTTTATCAGGTAACCCGTCCAAATCATAACAAAAATATAACAAAAATAAATAAATCAACAATATACACAAAATTGCAACAAAAATCATCTAATATTGTTTCTATTTCTTGATTGTTTTATGTTCTTTTTTTACTATTTATGATTGTTTTTTTTTATGCTCCCCGAAAAATTTCGGGGGAGCATATAGTCGGCGCCTTGTCCGTCTGTCCGTCCGTCTGTCCGTCCGTTGTCTTGTCCGGAGCATAACTTGAAAACCCTTGGAGATAATTTGTTGAAACTTCATACAGTGGTAGAGGGCATCGAGGGGGAGTGCAGTGTCAAAGAACCATAACTCTATTTTGCCCGGTTTTTGAATTATCTCCCCTTATAGAAAAATCTTGTCCGGGGCATAACTCTAAAACTATAAGAGATATCAACATGAAACTTTGTAGGTGAATAGATCTCAATGCGTAGATGTGCAGTGCATAAGAACAATAACTCTTTTTGTCCTAATTTTGGAGTTATTGCCCTTTGTTTATTTTAATACTTTGAACTTTGTCCGGAACATAACTTGAAAACCCTTGGAGATAATTTGTTGAAACTTCATACAGTGGTAGAGGGCATTGAGGGGGGGGGGGTGCAGTGTCAAAGAACCATAACTCTATTTTGCCTGGTTTTTGAATTATCTCCCCTTATAGAAAAATCTTGTCCGGGGCATAACTCTAAAACTATAAGAGATATCAACATGAAACTTTGTAGGTGAATAGATCTCAATGCGTAGATGTGCAGTGCATAAGAACAATAACTCTTTTTGTCCTAATTTTGGAGTTATTGCCCTTTGTTTATTTTAATACTTTGAACTTGAACTTTGTCCGGAACATAACTTGAAAACCCTTGGAGATAATTTGTTGAAACTTCATACAGTGGTAGAGGGCATCAAGGGGGAGTGCAGTGTCAAAGAACCATAACTCTATTTTGCCTGGTTTTTGAATTATCTCCCCTTATAGAAAAAATCTTGTCCGGGGCATAACTCTAAAACTATAAGAGATATCAACATGAAACATTGTAGGTAGATAGATCTCATTGAGTAGAGGTGCAGTGCAAAAGAACCATAACTCTGTTAAGCCTTATTTTTGAATAATCTCCCCTTTTAGAAAAATCTTATCCAGGACATAGTTGTAAAACTATAAGAGATATCAACATGAAACTTTGTAGGTAGATAAATCTCAATGGGTAGATGTGCAGTGCACAAGAATCATAACTCTACCTTGCCTAATTCTGGAGTTATTGCCCTTTGTTTATTTTTACTTTTTGAATTGTCCAGGACATAACTCGGAAATCATAAGAGATATCATCAAGAAACTTTGTAGGTTGATAGATCACATTGATTAAAGTGCAGTGCAAAGAACTGTAACTCTGCCTTGCCTAATTTTAGAATTATTGCACTTTGAACTTTTTCCACGGACATAACTCTGAAACTACAAGAGGTGTACTTTCCTGTGTCCAAAACCTATTCGGGGAGCATCACCCGGCTCAAACCGGGCTCTTGTTTACTTTAGGGACACGTAGTCCAGACTGGACCCTTTATCACCGGTCCAAATCATAACAAAAATATAACAAAAATACATAAATCAACAATATACACATAATTGCATCAAAAATGATCTAATATTTTTTCTATTTCTTGATTGTTTTATGTTCTTTTTTTTACTATTTATGATTGTTGTTTTTTTAATTTAGGGACACGTAGTCCAGACCGGACACTTTATCAGCTAACCCTAGGGGTCCGGTCCAAATCATAACAAAAATATAACAAAAATACATAAATCAACAATATACACAAAATTGCATCAAAAATCATCTAATATTTTTTCTATTTCTTGATTGTTTTATGTTCTTTTTTTACTTTTTATGATTGTTTTTTTTTACTTTAGGGACACGTAGTCCAGACCGGACCCTTTATCAGCTTACCCTAGGGGTCCGGTCCAAATCATAACAAAAATAAAACAAAAATAAATAAATCAACAATATACACAAAATTCCAACAAAAATCATCTATTTTTTTTTCTGTTTCTTGATTGTTTTATTTTCTTTTTTTACTATTTATGATTGTTTTTTTTTTTAATTTAGGGACATATAGTCCAGACTGGACCCTTTATCAGCTAACCCTAGGGGTCCAGTCCAAATCATAACAAATTTGAATACAGTTTTTTCCTTAGCGATTCAATTTTTGTTTTCTTTTAGCCAGGATCCATATTTTGTCTTTAATATTGTCAACGGACAAAGACTCCCACTTTTCTTTCAGACTAGGCATTTGGTCCAGTTTGACAGTGATGCCTGTCTTGTTTGGTTTTTTATTCAACTCGGAGGACAAATCGATTTCATACTTGAAATCCATTGAAAAATCATTCTCGGCATGTGCCGTCCAACTGCGCCGCTTTCTCACAGTTTTACTTTTAGTGTAACTACGTTCTTCAATGGAACTGAAGATAGAGTCATTTGCATTGGACGACGTTTCTAAATCATCGATTGGGAGACAGTCGGCTATGTTGATGTCTTTGATCCAGTCTGCTGTTCTCTTGTCCTGGATATTCGTAGTATTAGTAGAGGTATCACATTCAGCCCTTTCTATGGCATTTGATGGACCTGGCTCCTGAACCAAATTCTCATTAGCAGGGTCTTGTTATGGCTCAATATCTTCCGGGGGCTGATTTACATCTGAAGTTTGCATAACCTGGGTTTCATCTTGAATTTCAATTCCAAAATTCTCATTAGCAGGGTCTTGATGTGGCTCAGGTTCTTCCTGAGGCTGATTTACAGCTGGCGTTGCAATAACCTGGGTTTCAGCTGGAGTTTCGGTGTCAGTGGATAAGGACTTCCGTTTCTCCAACAGAGAAACGGAAACTCCTGCGCTTGTTGAAAGATCGTACATTACCTTTTCGATCCTCATGCTGTGCTTTAGCTGTTTGCTAAGCTCTGGGCCAAGGTCTGGATACTTGCCCAGTAAAGTTTATACCATGTGTTTTCGGTTGTCTGTAGGGCTGAAATTTCCGTACTTCTTCTGCATGCCGCACATGAGTCAACATATCCGCCACTCCTGGGCGGTCCTTGAAGATTTGAAAGGCTTCCCTGATTTGGTCACGAATGGATGACCGGCTTGAAAGGTCTGTGTGACATAATTTGACAGATTCAATAGAGCATTGTACTCATCCACTGAGAGGGGCACCGACACGACACTGGGCCCTGATAGGCAGTCTTGTGGGAAGATACTTGAATTATGTAGTACTGGCAACCAGTTTTGGAGACGCGTAATTCAGCTGTCTCCACCTCCTCGGTTGTCATGCCAGAAACTACACCGGTACGCGCCCCGGAATTAATCAGGACTTTGCAAATCAAAAATTTCTGGAACGGTTGCGTCAGTTTTGTAACCTCGGTACCCATGTAACGTATTGCACTTCTGAATTTTATATGGTCACTAAACTCATTAATGTCTATTTTTAGAATCCTCTTCCTTAGTTGCGTTTGCGTATTTACTCGTCGTTTTGTGATCGCCTTTGAGAGGCTCGGGGCAAGGCCCTTGCATCTTTCTCGGTGCCCATGTGCCGATCCTGGTTGTAAAAACCCTCGAAATTCTAAATACGAAAGAAACTTACTGAGGTTTACCATTACATTTTTTGCCCAATATGGCGACTTTTCTGTCTGACGTGACTTACAGTAGTTTAATAGCACCTTTGGGGTTGATTTTTCTAATATAAGACAAGGAGTGTCCAAGCAGTCAATCTATCTAAGATACCGTTTTATTATTCCCATATACTCCCTTGCTCTTCCTCCTGTGACGTCTCCACTTATCGAACTTTTCAGATGAGAGACCCAATTATCTAATAAGTGTCTTCTTCTCGTGACAACCACTGGTGCACGGGCCTTGTCAGCTTTCTGGGGCACCAAGGGCGTAAACCTTCGGGCGTTCATATCCCTGTCCGATGCAACTGACGGAGGTGCCTCAGTATCGTCTGACCGGCTGCCATCTTCCGATTCGGAAGGCGGTGGGATAAGCCACGACATATCTGTCACTTTGATGGCCTCTTTTGCCCGGCGAACAGAGGCCGTCCTTGTGAAACAGTGTCCTTTACCTCTTAAGTGGAGAGGGACGTCTGCTACTATCGCGGCACAGTTGCCCATCGGACAAACTTTATAACTCTCCCACGATACTTGTACGTACCTAAAAAAAGAAAAAGAAATAAGAATAACAGAAACTAACACAATTAGGCATGCTATCCCCTGATATAAGACAGTGGCGTTTTAATTCAAATTATAAGTGAATACTGTAATTATTTTTGTAAGACTGTGGCATTTGCCATAAATAAGGGCTCTCTACCCCAAACCAGCAAAGTACCAAATGTTAATGTTCTATTACAGAGACCACTTTTGTGCTTAAATGTTGAATTCTGTATTCATCTATTGCATAGGATGATAGATCTCATTAATAAAAATTGCAGTGTACAAGAACTGGTACTCTGAACTTCTTATTTTTGAGTTATTGCCCTTTATTAATTTTCATACTTTATTTTTGTCCAGGCCATTTCTCGTAAACTTTAAAAGCTATAGACTTGGAACTTTATAGGATGATAGATCTTATTGATAAGAAGTTCAGTGCATATAAACTGCTGCTCTGCATTTCTTTTTTTGAGTTATTGCCCTTTGTTAATTTTCATTTTTGTCCAGGCCATTTCTCTTAATTTATTTTGTTCACAAGGCGCACATCCGACTTGCGGAGTTCTAGTTGGATCTTCATATTACTATCAACAACAATTCTATTCACACGAAAATCTTTGATAAAAGAGATGACTTTGACTTTTGTATAGTTAATTATCCACATTTAGATGGAGACGTACCCCATGCAACATATTACGGGGTGTATGTTACCTCAGTTAATTAGATTCGCTAGAGCTTGTAGCAGCGTAAAGGAATACAACGAGCGGAATATTTTTATTACCAGCAAGCTTCTAAAACAGGGCTACCGCTAGCATAAATTACGGAAATATTTTTACAAAATTCTGGAAACAAAGTGATCCCTCGAAAGCAACAAAATAACATAAGAATTGCAGACTCGGTTTGATTGAGTCTGTACATGAGAGATAATGAATAAGTGCAACATTAACATCAACAACATGAATAAGTACTTTACAATCGTAATTTTGATTTAATTTCAAAATTCAATAGTGATTTAAAAACTCTTCTGCGACAAGGGATTAGTTAGCCTGGTTTTTCTGGCGATGTGATTTACAAACTTCGTAAGATTTTGGGTCATGGTCATGTTTCTGCTTTTTTATTTACTAAAATCATAAAACGTTTTATTAAAAAAGGTTATGACCCCACTATTTAAAGACATACTGCATGCTTAGCGTTCAACCCTTTTACAGTTGAAAACTACGCTTTCCTCTTTTGATTACATCTAACGGACCAAGTGGAAGACTATGATGGACAGTTCTTAAAGCCATTTGGGACTGAATTGTTCTACCTTGTTCGTCGGGCCCTTGGTGATTTTTTGTTGCTCTGTCTTCCTTTAGGACATTGAGTACTTTTGTTATGGTCATTGGGTTTACTTTTATATGCTTCTGCTTGATAACTTTGGTGTTTTACTTATTTAACCTTTTGTAACCATAACAACTGTCTGAATTTACTTGGCGGGGATTCATTTTATTTACACTGTCTCGTTTATAGGAATATGGTGGGGCTAAGAGTGAGGTTTGGTGCACCATTAACCGGTTTAAACTCCCCAGCATTACTTGTGCTGCTTACCGTTCCAAGGCGACGCCCCTCTGTGATTCTCAGATGTATGTCTATGTTGTTTCCTACTGTTTTGATGACACTTTTGCTTGTGACCCTTGTTGTTTTCTCGTCTACGGTAAGTATCTTCCCCTTTGCCCCTAGTTTTTATCTCTTTAATTTTTATCAGTTAAAAATTATTTATCATTTAAGTGATAAACCTGTCCGTGCTCTTCCTTGCGCCCTGTCCTGTTTTTGTTTGGGGTCCGCCTGGCTCCTTGTCACTTATTCTTGTTGCCGGGTGGTATGGAGGTTGCGTTCATTGAACGCCGCCCTTCCTAGTTGATCTTGTTTATCATATTTTTGCCAGTATATCCTGTTGAGAACTCCTCGTCTCATCTTCTATTTCAGCCATTATCAATATTCAATACAGTAAACTTCACTTATAGAGAACACGGTTATAGCGAACTTTCGGTTATAAGGAACAATTTATTTTGGCCCGAATTTTGCCCTTCTTTATTTAATATAAAAATATACGGTTATAGCGAACACGGTTATAAGGAATTATAGCTAATAAGGAACTCATTTCTTAGTCCCAATTTAGTTAAAAGTACAGAAAATTACACTTTTATAACGAACTCCAAAATATCGGCCATTCGTAAATACATACCGCATTTTCAACTTTCGTTTTCATTGACATGGATTAAAACTCGGCCGAATGTACCGTTTATTGTTGTAAACTATGTACTTCAATACATCTATTAAAATAAATTTTTCTAGCAGTACGTACTAGTTTTCTTTTTAGGATATTTTTAACGGTTATTCCTTTTATTCTATTATTTCTTTTCTTTAATAGTTTTGCTCGAGTAAAATAATTATGTATATCAGTCCCAGTAAATATCTCAATGAACATACAGTCATCATCTTCTACAAAAACAGTTACTATTTCAACAACTGTACCGTGAATTTTCCACATCAAAGAATATTCAATAAGCATCCGAAAGTGTCAAACACACCTAAATTCAGTTGAAAGTTGTGTTAAGCGTTAAAAATGTTATTGTTAAAGTTGACTAGTTAACTTTTTTTTCATTTCTCCTATATACAATCGCAACTTTTCGGCCCTTCCCTTCAGTCTTCGGATAAAGATCTCAAACACAAAAGTATGAATACACAGAACAGATGGGTATTTCGGCCTAACCTACGCTAAGAAACTAAACATGTAAGCAAATAGTAATTTAATACTTGGAGTTGTTGACAGTTTTGTAAATGTTCACCTTAAATAAGTTAATCCATAGATATAAAAGTGAACAATACCTTGTTTACTTATTATTATGATAGTTAAACAAAAAGTTCAAATTGTTATCCTCTTGAAAGCCCAACACGGCAAAATTGAAAATGTTGCAGGCTCGGTTTGATTGAGCCTGTTCATGGACGGTACTGGAAAGTGCAAGTTACCGTACACGCCCCCTAGCACCGGCTTAAGCAGAATTCAACATTTAAACATGGCAAAGTCGGATTCATAGTACCTGCTATCTATGGTCTCCACATGTTTGACACATGATTTCCAGTCATGAGCGATGATATCCCGGATGGCATTATCCACAAGAGCCTACACATCTTTAAACTTTGCTGGGTCAGGTGGGGGCTGCGTTCATTGAATGCCGCCTTTCCTTGTCGATCTTGTTTATCATATTTTAAAGATAAGATCTCGTGGTAACCTCTCCTTTCATATTGGCTCTTATCAATTCGAATAAGTTGAGGTTTGCATGGTAAGGTGGAAGCCTAACACACTCAGATCCGTGTTGCCTAAGGATCGATTTCATTCAATAAATCGGTTCTACTGGCTTGTGTTTCTGACATAAATCAAGCAATTCAGTCCTGAACATGTTTTGGCTGAATTGTATGTTGTAGCGCTGTAACCATGATGTCATCACACTTTTTGTTTTGTTATTGATTTCGCCGGTTGTTTGTTATCGCAAATGGTAAGATAAGGTGTGTAGTCTATCATCACGACACTGTGTGCTGGATAACGGAGTTAGCTTATCATTAAGCAACTTGGTGAAAATATCTCCATTCATTTCACCGTGGTAATTACCTGTTGAGGTATTTGCTTTGAAAATTAGCTTGGCAACGGAGAAGAACCCAGAGACAGACCCAGCGTGAACAACAATCAACAGCTCTCCTTTGCCAAACGGCACATTCACCATAATTTCGTTCAGCTGCCAGCATTTCTTCGTAGAGTGCGACGCATTAATGAAGGTCTCGTCCACATACACTATTGGTCTACCATCACCTCGGGAATTTCTTTATGCGGCGTAACAAATTCTGGAGAGAACAACGTCTTGTCTTTCCATGAGCAGCATCATATTGTTTTCACAACGCTTCCAACTGAATGAAACTTCTTCGAAACTCCTCGCAAATGAGCCTCTCCAGTGTCATATCCCATCTTATATTGAAGCTCAACTAGTTTTATCTTCGTCACTGGAAACCGGTGCTGGTAGGTAATAATTTTGTTTTCTGTTCAAAAGTCAAAGTTATCCATAGCATTTTCCTGCCAGGCGTTGTTTTCTTCTATCCTTTGTTGGCACGATGCCTACACAGGGTAGAAACTGCTTCTCCGGTGTAGTAAGAGGCCATCTTTATCGCCTTCTCTTCAAATGTCATCGATAGATCTCGGAACATAAATAACTTAAAATTACTTTCGTGAACATCATATAATAGTAAAATGTAAAAAAGGGACAGTTTTACAGAAAGTATCTATACATGTAACGAATAATAAGACTTCTAATAACCGCTTTTGCGTGCTGACAATATAATAGATGATTTTTGTTGCCAGCCATTATGTCATGTGAAGCACAGCATTTCAATTGAATCGTAACAAACATAAAGTTTTTCATTTATATGCATGACCAAAAAGCACGAAATACCGCGCATTGAAAAAATGTATCATTAAAAAATAAACCTTTTGAACGACCAACGCGCTATAACTATACAGCGTCTCAATCAATTAGTACTACTATACTATTCATACACAAATGACTTACTTTTTTTGAAGTGCACCGATCCATGGTTCCGCAATAAATACATTTCAACAGAGTACTGTTAGCTATGTAACAGTATAACTATCTTAGTCATGTTAACAGTATGAATAACTCCAAGTGGCCTATTGGAAATTAACATTACAAAAAATTGAGGGGTAATAAATCTAGATAGGATATAAAATGAATGAACGCAATATATCGTGTATATAAATGATCGGTTAAATAAAAAACTGCAATATTCAAAGAAACAAAACGTCCGCAAAACATAAAAACTCACTGGAAATGAAAACTGTTCAGAAAGAAAGTTCTGCATAATTTAGGCATCTAATATCTCAAAACATTAGCCTGATTGGCCATCTAATATAATGCTATATTTGGTTGGTTATATGTCAACTTAAATTTTACTCTTACAGTTAGCATGAGTACGAACGTAAATAAGGTTTTCTAACATATGACGCATGCTGTAGATACAAATGAAATAAAAGTGATAATGAAGCGTCAGCAAGTTTTCGTGTCAATTTTATTCATTGATGTTACTGCATTATATACATTAGCATTCCATCATTTAGTTTTTCAAACAGCGATCTCTATCGCAAACTCTACACCTGGTGATCCCATCTGTGCCAATCTCAAATGTCTTAGCTCGGCAATATTTTGGAATGGACAAATCGTTAGGGCATTGGATTTGTGGGCACACTTCTCTCTTCTTTCCTGAAAGTGTAGAGAATTCAAAACGTTATACATAAACCAAGGAAATAATGATTTACAGTTGCATGCTGTGATCTTAAAGCTTGTGAATAAAATTTTAATTAAAAGCAAATGTATAAATATACTTGGTTTAAGAGGGGTCTGTCTAATGTTCTATTTGAATTCAGTTTTTCACCCAAATTTGGTTACTTCAAACTTCTAGACTCTTATAAATAAACAAAACAGGTAAAACGAGAACTTTAAGGTTCAACTATTATAGAACAAGTAACAAAGTTATATAAGTTTATTTTACACAAAAAGCCAATATTAAATGTACAAAAATTGTCATTTTTGCTTTCGTTATGCCAAATAAAAAACATGTAAATTTACCACAAACACTTGAATCACACAGTCGGCACTTTGTTATTCCGTCAGTGCCTATCTCAAAGTTTGGTCGGCGGCAATCCTTCTTTATTTTACGATCATTTGGGCAATATATCACCGGGCAAACAGTTGACATATCACCTAAATAAACACGGAATTGTGCGGAATTAGAGTAACAATTCATAAAATTATTGCTAACTTTAACTTAAAATTCCAAATTTCATATTCAAAATTTCTCAATACGTGATGTTTATCAAAATTAAATAAATCAATAATTTGGCTGATCATACATACTGTTTCAGATTCTATCATGTCATAATTACTTTTTATTGAGTAATTATTTTTTATTTGAGTGTTATAGATATAAAAATATCCGATTATAGAATAACTGCAATAAACAATCTGACAACATTAAAATCCCTGCATTATAACAATGATAAGTCAAAATCGTTACTTATATCCAAATCCCATTTGTTTGCTGAATTTACTTTTACTGACAGAATGGAATAAATGAAATATTTCACCACATAGATTGCTGTCACATACGCGACACCTGGTCTTGAAGTCTTCTCCAATCACATATTCTGCTTTCCTACAGTCTTTTGGTATTTTATGATCGAGTGGACATAATATTTGTGGACACGCGTTTTTCTCTGAATATAAATATTAATTTGTATAGTACATGTAACAGTCAGCTATTATAAACATGAGGATTCCCTTTTTGTAATCAAGATATAATAAGCGTCGAGTAGGTAGACAATGATAAAGTCATTGTTAAGCTGCACTGAAACACCGCACTTTGGGATCCAACGTTCTTTGGGGTCCGACCCCAGAGTGCGTCACGTACTTCGGGTCCGATTTTGACCCTAAAGTGCGTTAAACAGGTGCATATGCATTTTTGTACATCAGACACACGGTCGCACTTTATGTCATAAAAATTCAATCAATAAAATGAGAAACATGAGTTATTAAATAATATATTGTTGTCAAAGCCAATGCTAAACCGAAATCAAGGTATTCAATAGACGCAAAACATAGTAAAATCAATAATGATCTTTTTCAGTAAGTGAAGAGCTTTCATTAAATAAAGAATTTGTATCAATTAATAAGCTCAAAATATATTTTTCTCACACTTCAATTTATCTTAAAAGAATGCACACCGTTCATTAACTCTATTTATTTTAGCTAATTGCATCATTTTCCCGCTTTTTTTATTCACACATTTTATAGAAATATATTAGTCTTAGCATATATAAAGGTATAAATTCTGAGCAATCTAAATAAGACATTTCAGTACAAAATGTGCCTGATAGTATGTTGAAAGGGCCATTTATTTAGCTTGTCTAAATGTGATATTTAAGAAACTTGACTAGATGTAGATACGGTCTTAAGTAGTAGTCCGTACAGGCAGTACTCAAAAATATCATAAACTATTTAAGCAGTCACACATTTGGAGCGAAACTTCCTGTAAAGTTCTCACTGGGGGATCTAGAGAGGATAGTGGGGTTTCGATCCCCAGAGGTTATAAAAATAACGTTGTAAAATCCCATTATGCTTTTATTTGTATTTATTAAAAGCTTTTTAATTTTGATGTATTTCTATAGTATCTAAAGAGTTACTCATTAACCAATTACCTGAACCTGATCTTTTCATCTGTTCCTTTTTTTGGCAATGAGTACAGTTATTGTGATTAGTATTAAATATGGATGTCAAATACTTCAATGTTTACATTTTGCTACTTTTATGACAGATTATTTCACATTTATCGCTTCTTTATTCAGGTACCAAGCATCTTACATTTCTCTGATACCATTATTTAAACATTTGCCCTTTCTAAAGAACTAAGTAAGATTTCCCATTAAAAAGCCTCTGTCGAACGGTTGTTGCGGAGCTTAAAAAAAACCTTGAAATAGATAAAAACAGAATCCCTAAAGAAAGCCCAACACGGCAAAATTGAAAATGTTGGCCTAAAGTTTGGTTATAAGCTTAATATGTATTTGTAAAAATCACTATCTATAATCTGATCAAGAAACTGGATATTTGACCGGAACATTGTAACAGAGTGTATTTATAGTTCTTTGGAAAAAATGTTAACTACATTTTATTTAATTCCCATCATTTTTAAAATTATTTTTGAAATGGGGCTCAATATGTCACCAACAGTAAATGACGGAACAGGTTATTTTTCACAGCATCTTTTTATTTTAGGAATACATTCACAATTTATGTACTAGAGTTCTTTGTTATATGGACACATTTTTTAAAGATTTTTCAAATGGTAGAATTAATGAAACTTTTATCACTTAAGCATCAAACAAAGTATTGACCGCCATCTTGAACTCCATCTCAAATATTTCAATATAACAAATCGATTTGCACTAATATAACACTATAATTGTAATATGACGACTTTTCAGATTTACTGGTAAAGCGGGACTTCAGATGCCAATCCGTGCATTATTGCACGTGAGTCTTGCTAACTCGACCCATATAAAAAAATTATATATATATATATATATATATATATATATATATATATATATATATATAATATATATATATATAAATGGTTAAAACTGGTGGAGTTAAAGAAATACTGACCGAAGTTATGTCTTCAAAAATAAAATCGAAGCTTCCATTATATTGTCAAAATCATGATAAAGATCTACATAAAGCTCCTTTCTGGTTGTAAGTCCAAGTTATAGTTCAAAACTAGTTAATTTAAGAATAAAATCATTGACGAAAATATTTTTTTTTAAAATAAAACACTTATTTTAATACGTACTGTTTGCTGAAGAAAGATCACAGGTAAACATGAACGCAAGTGCGAGAAATACAATGCTGGTCATTTTGAGTTGCCCACAGTAACTGGTGAATATGATAGTAGACCGGTATATGTAGACAAACACATATTGCCCAAAGCTCATACACACATAGTATATGACCAGTATTTGTAGTGATCATACCACGGACTCGACAAACTTATTAATTTTAATGTCATCAACACATGGTATAACGGCACATATGGTTTAACATAAAATGCCTTAAGTCTACAAAAAGGGCTAAAGGTAAAACATCTATCAAACTGTCGTATAAATCCGGCAACCGTATCATATGGATACAGGATTTTTACCGCATCTTTTTAAAATGCATTTTTCATTGTCTTTCTAGTGAATAAAAGATGAAAAATTTACCAGGCTCTTATCAGCTGTTGTTAAATGAAACAACGATTGTTTTAAAATAAATAAAACAATATGCTACATTTTACTTGTATAACCAATCGAACTGCATATCCATGTAGTAACTGCAAATATTGCCAATTCAGGCGAATACATGTTTTAAAGATCAAAGGAGTTGGTTCAGTTGTTATTCAGTTGATACAGACGTTCATTATGTATTTAATGTTACAATACAGATGGTATTCGACATGGTATTATACATTTGTATAATGTTCTTACTTTTATCATTTTTATGTTTACATACAATATGTGTAATTTACTAAACTCTGAATCATATTGAATGGTATACGTTTAATATTTCCTGACATATATAATATATGATAACTCATTGTCAACATCAGTATTACTACCAACAACAGGTTCATTACAGAATTTCAGATAGTGAAAAAAAGCATTATTTGTAATTAATAATATATTTATTATAATAAAAAATGAAAGATTACGTTCCACTTCCCACTTTACGCACTTTTTTTCTTCTTCGTATATATGAATATTATGTCATTTATACTCGTATATAACTAACAAATCCAGCCAAATTACAATTATCATTTAAAAATTATGGCACTGAAGTAAGTACCATAAACAGACCTATACTAAAGTCCCATAAAATCATATTTGTTCTAATTATAGGCCAATGATAGTACATAAATATCAATACATTGTTTTCTTAAAATAACTGTTATAATGTGAAAAATGGATACAATTTAAAATTTAACAAGATCTCAAACCGCTACCAAATAGTTTTACTATCGATAAGAATTGTGTAATAGTTTCTAGCTAATTATCACTCGTACATTGAGGGTATATGGAACAAACAGCAGCTGATTCTTTTCTTTTGTCAGAAATTTGCTCCCCCCAAAAAAGATGAAGACGGTACGTCTATCCATTTCGTTGCCCATCTTTTAAGGTATATGTGTATGGATGCATAAAAAGGGAGACAATTGTATTTAATTCTTTTATCCAACTTGATGCGGGTTTTTTCCCATGTATAATTTCAAGTCAAAACACTCAGTCTTATAGAGGTTCCGTTACAAAGTTAATGTTTCATCCATAAAAAAGAAGCGAATTTTTTAAGATCTTTCGTGTCATGACTCCTATCTGTAAACACTTGCCTATAGGTAGAGGTTTTACCACTTTGATTATGTTAACCAGGGTTATGCAGCACTTCAGACTCCTGTTTAACACTATATGTTGCTATCATCTTCATTATTAGACATTAACACAAGTTACTGAACTTCATAATATCTTTCATGTTATTAATATTTAGAACATGGTTATAAACTGTTACCTCGCAATTTGGTAGACACATTAAAAATAATTTAAAAACGAATAAAGATAGACATGAACAACACAATATACCATCTATCAATTATGTTTATGTAATGGATACTACAAATGTCATCATTTTATAACAAATAGGTTAATTAAAATAAATTAGATCACGTTGTCATATTGATCGAAACAATGTACCAAAAAGTACCAAAAACTTTTGTTATCGTTGGTGTTCATTCAGTACATGTTCAATTATTTCTTTAACACAGCAGCCATTTAAAGTCCGAGAAAACAAGCACTAGGTTTGGGCACCGCCCACTCGGAGTATTACCATGGAAACTATGGTCACTATTGTTGTAATAAGAGAAAACAAAAAGAAGTTAAACTTGTCAAACACTAGAGCAAACTCCTGGAAGCCAGTCTCGTCTGCTTCGAATTCGCTCCTATTGTCGTTCGTTTCTTCTGCCCATGCCTTGCCTTTCATTTTTTCTGTAGTTGAATTAACTGACTCATGTAGCTTTAGGTCACTCTTTTCTACGGTCAAGTTAATTTTAGATGTTGCCCCTGTGCTGTTGTTTTCATAAATTTTGCTAGAAACGAAGTGGGAACGATGTGATTAAAGAATTATAGACCAACAGTTTATATACATGTATTTAGCATATTACTTAAAATAAAAGTAAAGAAGAGCTTATGGTGGCTTTTATCGAATTTTCTGAAACTTACAAAACTTTCTTAAAACCCTTTCTGAAGAACGTAACAAATTTTGAGTCGTAGTTCAGTTGAAAATAAAGTACCTTCTTACATATTTTAACATACCTATATATCTTATTGATATGTAAAAAACACCCATCTAATGAAATAATTCTAAAATTATCGTAGGAAATTTAATCTAATACAACAGCCACATAAAGTAGAACCAAAAAATGACCAAATACTAGGTGTTACAAAGCCAAGCTTGCCCACACTGTCGACTCGGTTTGAGTAAGCCTTCCATATTTTGAATAATCTGACGCCTCTTGTTATATGTACTTGCCAGGATTTGAATAATCTGTCACCTTTTTTTATCTCGTATACTTGCCAAATTTTGACCAATATGGCGCATCTTGTTTAACGACATGGCGCATCTTGTTATATATACTTGACTGGTTTTAAATGATCTGGCGCCTCTTTTTATATTTACGTGCTAGGTTTTTGAATAATCTGGCGCATCTAATTATATATATATACTTGCCTGGTTTTAAAATTATCTGGCGCCTCTTTTTATATTTACGTGCTAGGTTCTTGAATGATCTGGTGCATCTTGTTATATACTTCCCGTGTTTTGAATAATCTGGCGCCTCTTTTTATATTTACGTGCTAGGTTTTTGAATGATCTGGCGCATCTTGTTATATATACTTTCCTGGTTTCGAATGATCTGGCGCCTCTTTTTATATTTACGTGCTTGGTTTTTGAATGATCTGGCGCATCTTGTTATATGTACTTGCCTGGTTTTGAATAATCTGGGGCATCTTGCTATATGTACTTGCCTGGTTTTGAATGAATTGGCGTATCTTGTTTTGACGACCTGGCACATCTTGTTATATGTACTTGCCTGGTTTTGAATGAATTGGCGTATCTTGTTTTGAACGACCTGGCACATCTTGTTATATAAACTTGCCTGGTTTTGAATGAATTGGCATATCTGGTTTTGAACGACCTGGCACATCTTGTTATATAAACTTGCCTGGTTTTGAATGAATTGGCATATCTTGTTTTGAACGACCTGGCACATCTTGTTATATATACTTGCCTGGTTTTGAATGACCTGGGACATCTAATTATATGTATTTGACTGGTTTTGAACGACCTGGCGCATCTTGTTATATATACTTGCCTGGTTTTGAATGATCTGGTGCCACTTTATATATGTACTTGCAAGAATTTGAATGATCTGACGCATCTTGTTATATGTACCTCCAGACTTACATTGTATTTTCTGTTTTAATTTCTACTATAACAGCGAGAACAAGTTAACAATCACTCACTGGCTTCTGGTTATTTTGGCAAGGACAATCGTCAAGCTCTGTAACTTTGGGCCCATCTTGTATCCCTTTTGATGAAAATCGTGAATTCTACAGGTCAACACCGTCAGTAACGTCTCCAGAGAACATATTATAAATGTAAGCAGGAGATAAACACCTAGTGTTAAATAAAAAGAAGATATTTCCATATTCAAATTAATCATGTTGAAAAAAAACCTCTTCGAATTGGACAATTTTCTTGTAACTGATCTAAATTACGGATTATACGAACTTCGTTAGTATAAACTACTTAATTAAACGCAATTAGTGCATTTTACCAAAATAGAACTCCAGAACCAAATGGTAGCCAAAACTTCCTCGTAAGCTTGGCACTTAAGGTGTTGTTAACAATGACTGTATGTATTTTTGATTACTGCAATTTGACCATTTAGAAATTGTTCTAATGTAGTTTAGTTTCTCTAAAATTAATAACGGTCAAGTTAAATAAAAACTGTAACATTTAATTAAGTTCTGTTTAATTTATAATATCATAGGAATACTATAGAAACCAGACAATCTGACAAAGTAACCGCATAATAGTTTGTTGATTGTAGAAATATTCCTACTTACTGAGAACACAAATATGAGTAGATGTTGGGGGAATACTTTCTGATACTAGTGTCATAACTACAGACAACGACAAAAGGATGGTCAAACAATAGCCCATCTTCTCCCCGCTTTCAACCGGAAGTATAAACACAAATGGCGCCATTAAAGCCAAAACAATAACCGGAAGTATCATGTTCATGAGGTAGTACGAATATTTCCTCTTCAAGGAGAGAGTAAATTTTACGCCAGGTAGAGGATGTGTCATTAAAATCCTGGAAGATAACGCAGAAATGTTAATAATGTGTTGTTTGTTGGCATAAAAATGTGACTAAATAAAAAAAAAAGCTGTTCGTTGAAAAACAAAATCAATAAATTATAGACAAAAATAAACATTACATAAAATAGTTACTTCTTTGTCTGAGTTATAATTACTTTTGATAGAAAACAGTATAAATAGGAATGTAGAAGTTAACTCCATATGGATGCTATTACTGTAGTTTTTCAAGTTCATAACCAGGTTAAATGATTTACAGTGTCGTATATGCATGCTAATTTTCTCTTTAATCTAATAGAAATCTTATTAAACACACGAAAAATGATTTTACATAAAGCTATGAAGGTCTATGATATTCTATAATAAGATAACCTTGTTGTAATATTTTCTATGTGTACCATGTTTTGTTTGCATTATAACATTTGAGGTGGTATTCTACTGTAACATTTGAGGTGATAGTTACTGTAACATTTGAGGTGGTATTTTACTGTAACATTTGAGGTGGTATTTTACTGTAACATTTGAGGTGGTATTTTACTGTAACATTTGAGGTCGTATTTTACCAAGTTGTGTCTATCTTTTTTTTACCTTGTAATATTTTCTACAGAAGAACTGATGATATCCCATTCACCGTTTTGCTCATACAGATCCATATTGATAGTCAGGCCTGACCCTCCAATTTGTAAATCGTTTGCTAAATAAAGCCAAGATGAAACCTGAATAACAAGTTAATATCAGATTAAGTTAATATGTTCTTTTAGTTTCCATACATACGCTTTAACTAGTGCTCAAGCTATATTTCTGCTGCAAAAAACAAAATTTGAATTGAAAATACTTCTTAAATGCTTGTAAGAAAGAAATATGGTATTAAATTGCATTAAAAACAAATGCAAAGGCGCATTTACAAAATTATTGCTCCGGAGCATTTTATTCCGTTTATGTACAATATTCATGTGTGTTAAATAACAGAGACGCTCTTTATCATAACTCTTTCGGAAATCGACCATTTAAAAAATAGCTGTAGTACGTTGTCAGTACGTTGATGGAATACACTGCTTATGTGAATTATTTCAAATTAACTTTAATATCCTGTCTTATTGATTATAATTGATTTATAAACATATTGAATTTAACCAATACTTCTTATTCATTGGGACATAGAACGAAGATGCACTTATTAATCAGATCGTAATTTCCTGTGATTACTGGATTATGTATGGTTAACAATAAAATATAATTTTCACTTGCCTGATACTTTAATAGAAAATACAAATGTAATTGTCTTTAGTTTCGGCTTTGCTGTCGACAACATATTCTAATCAATATACCAGTGCAGTCAAACAGTTCACTTTCTGGACAGTACTCATTCTAAATATTTTTTGCAATGATGAATGTGTTTGTTCAGATAGAAACATGGACAAGTCTATTGAAGATATTAAATAGGGTTAAGGTTAAAACGATGATTAAGAGCAGACGATAAAAGTCGTCTGTTATATCTATATTTGACCCGCGCCATTACAAAACCATAATAATGCGTTTGCAACCAGCGTGGATCAAGACCAGTCTGCGCATCCGCGTTCGCTATCAGGATTTCTACATAATATAGGGTTAGTAAGCGAACAACATGTGTCCTGATCAGACTGCGCGGATGCGCAGGCTGGTCTGGATCCATGCTGGTCGCAAACGTATTACAAATGTATGTTGGTTTTGTCATGGCGCGGCTCATTTGTTATTTACGTGTTTATCTACCCAAAGACAATATACTTACCACAAAGAAACATATTTGTGAATCGAAGGGATAATATTGAATATTGATTGTACACTGAGCTACAAAATTAGCAGGTGCAAGCCAGATGGCGGTTCCGTCGTTAGATAAATGAACATCCACACTTGATAGGTCTGAGTCATCATTGATCATTTGTATTTCATCCGCACTGAAATATATAAAACAATATGCTTATTTGCAAGTTAAATGACACGTACAGGCACAACTCGAATTTGTATACGTCACAACATATTATGAAATCATGTTTAATATTCTGAGAGAGACAGTAGATCTAATATGATATGTATGATACAGAGTTCACTTTAGTAAATTTTCACTTACTGTATCTAAACAATAATGATAAAAATAAGAACATAATACAAATTAATGTATAAGGTTACATTAACAACAATTAACATCAGCAAACAGTAACATTCAGTTTCAAGTTGAATATGCTTTGTAACACTTTAAGACTCAAACGCACTTTGGGTTCCAACTTACGACGCATTGTTCGACAAAATATCATACAGACGTTTATAAATATGCACATTTTGATCATTTACGACATGGGTGTTTTGCTTGTTTACGGCCGTCAGGACAGCACATCTTAATACGCACTTCATAAAAGTGAAATATTAAAAAAGTAGGGGGTCAACCCCTCTCTACAACAAACGGATAGTTCTACAAAGTCGAGGTAAATGGATTTTATTTAGAACGTTTAGAAAAATGCATTTTCATTCAAAATACATACAAAAAACATATTGTAGAAATAACTGTGGTCTTGGGTCAAATGAATCCATGTTCCCATGGTCAGAGGTATTTAAAAAACAGAGTTAGAAAAGTCTTGCGCTGAGCCCCCGATTTGCGTTTTAATGAGGAAAACACACATTTTATCAATGTGCGTTTTACCAATTGAGATTGAGACCTTATTAAATTCATTAATTGGTTTATATTTCACAACTTACGCATTGTTGAGAACTAATGCTGGTGACCAAATATCAGATAGACGTATATAAACTGAATCCATGTTCCCATGATCAGTGGCAGTCCATACCAACCGATCATCTGTCCATGCCTATAGAAGAAAAAACAAATTGCAATTACATAAACGTTAAAGACTGAAAAGACAAACAAACGTTTTCTAATTTTAAATTGTGTAAGAGATAGGTAAGAATAAAGGTCACATGCATAAACAATTTGTCACTAATATTCACAAATTTATTTTCCAATCCACACCGTATTACCGGCGGCAGTGATGGCAGATCACTGCAGTGATGGCAGATAGCTGGAATTTACCGCTCGGTACATGTAGGTTATAAATTTGGTTGGTATTATTATATTACACAAATACTGCCCATTTCATTGCTATGAAACTATTGTCCATTGACTGGAGATACTATTAGTTAATTTTGGACTCGTTTTTCCTGTTTTTAGACTATTTTGAGCAGGTTAAAAGTGAAGTGACAGCTTCGGAAAAATCAAGTTCTTGGAAAACACGACAACGTGGATTCATTTCTTTAAATTTTCATGTTTGAAATCGCGTTGTAGTTTGCCTTTGAATTACATTTACTATGCTAAAATATTAACAACAGTACTAACAGTAAGGTGGACATACAACGCGATTTCAAACATGAAAATTTAAAGAAATGAATCCACGTTGTCGTGTTTTTCAAGAACATGATAATATAGGAAAATATTTGAACTGTCCATAATATTGTCTTAATCTCCATTTTACATTAACATATATTGTTGTATGATACACTGATGTCCACAGATCTTGTCAGTTGCAAGCTTAATAGTCTCCCCTATATTACCTCGATTTAGTAACTTATATTCTGCAGCACTAGCGCCGACTAAGTAAGTTTCAGATTTGATATGTCATAAAGCGATGAACATTATTACCTCGAGAAAATAATGTCATATGCAAGCAAAAGAATATCCACTTACTGAAGTTACAGCTGTAATATGCAAATGGCGTTATGTCTTGAAAAGGCAATGAATTATGCGCTGCTAAACTTAAGATACATATGGTATTGTATGCATGTAACTGACAGACACAACATATCAAGCACACATGCATGAATATAGGTAAATGAATTTCTCCATCTTAATTGCTCTATTTATAGTGCAATTTGGTCGTATTAAATCATCACTTTTTGTATTGTATCTGCGTGTTGCTAAAAAGCTTTTTCGATGCACATACCGCATTAATTACTTTTTTTTTCTTGAGAAAATATTAGAAATAATAGTTTAACGTCTCAATTCCGACTAAAAGGGCGCAAAGAATAGAGGAATTGATAAAAGATTGACCTTGATTTTCTGTCAGAATGTTAGCCACTTTCATGGTATTTCTGCAATCGACGGCAGCATTTAAAATAAGTATCTGCCTACAACGGCAGCATTTTTTCTTCAACCAGACCAGATTTAACGTCTATAAAACTTTCAAGAAAAGACTCACGGGGTAGATATTTGGCTCGCGTGACCCCAATGGATGAATGTCTATATTAATAACACGAAATCCTGCCATTTAGTTAAAACTTGAGATATTTTGAACAAAAAACAGACATTTTCAAGGATTTTTCCGAAGCTGTCACTTTTATCCTGCTCAAAATAGTCTAAAAACAGGAAAAACGAGTCCAAAATTAACTAACAGTATCTCCAGTCAATGGACAATAGTTTCATAGCAATGAAATTGGCCGTATTTGTGTAATATAATAATACCAACCAAATTTATAACCTACCTGTACCGATTGGTAAATTTCAGCTATCTGCCATCACTGCAGTGATCTGCCATCACTGCCGCCGGTAATACGGTGTGCAATCATAAAATACCTTTGCTGAAAAATCATCTGTGTGTACAATTATCAAATTGTCAATTTTAAAAACGGATATTCAAGTTTGATTTCCAATCATTCAATGAATCAAATTTATGTTTCGAAACAAATTAACTCTACATTATAAAATGTATTTATGTATACTTATTGTATGACTTTTATCACATGGAGCTTTCGTAGGTTTAAACAGTTATTATTTATGTTATAGGGGAATCTAGCTATCTTTTTGTACCTTCATCAATATACAGTTGAACCTTTTATAAAGGTCATTTTAAAAGTGTTGAGCACTGGTCACTTTATGCCAGATTTTTACTTCCCTACTCTATAACAGTGCAGAAATATTTTTTATCAAGTAAACATTTTTTTAATTCTCCACATGTCGTCAACAGACTGGATTGATTGTATATCTATTATACCCAGTCATTATTACAGTAAAATATATTATATTATGTGGTATAAAGCTGTTATATTATTTCAGTATCGATGTACAAATCCCATGAGTGTTAATTAATGTATAATGTTATAATGTTATATGATATATGAGAGATAATGTACTTACAGCGAGCAGGAATCCAACAATATGTATCTGCTGATTAACAATGTTCTGAAACACAAAACAACATGTTCTAAAAGGCCGACAGTTTACACAAGAGCAAAACATAATAAATGCTAGTCATAAAAGTGAATTAGTCCATCATGGAAGGCCAGTTATACAATAAAATTTAATAATATTGTTGATAGTATTTAGTAGTATACGTGGTAACACAAAACAAAAATATATATGGATGTCCTGTTGATAAGTTTGAGCTTCATGTTCCGATACAACATAACATTATCTTTATACAGCAAATAATAAATTGTTCTAGAAAAAATATTATTAACTATCACATAAATGACAATACTCATTAAAATATTTTACAAGAATATCCAAATGATACATTTCTATCGTTTTTATTGACATTTGAAATGTGTTAGTAAACTTGTGTCCATTGTTGACCAATTCACTTTAATTCATGTCATATGCTATTATTATTTCATTTTTTATGTCGTTTATTTGTTAATTTATCAGTTGACTTCAAATAAAAAGATAATCATAGTGACTTAATTGTAAAAATATACGCCTTTGTTTGGTCGTCTTTATACTCATCTGAATACTTACAGTAACTGTACTTAGTCAACGAAAAGTATAATAATAATAATAATAATGATAATAATAATAATAATAATACTGATAATAATAATGGGTGAATAAAGATATTTGAATTGAATTGAATTGAATAATAATAAAAAATGATAATGATAATGATAACAATAATAATAATAAGAATAATAGTAATAATAATAATTATAATAATAATGATTATAATAATAATAATAATTATGATAATAATAATGATAATAATAATAATAATAATAATAATAATAATAATAATAATAATAATAATAATAATAAAAGTTAAAGAGTTAAGGATATAATGCAGTTCAATCAACGGTTAAAGAATTTATACTATTTACATAATTATATTTATTTATTTAACAAGGGAGATAATTTGTCAAAGAAATTAAAAGTAAGTATAATGTAAAGAATATTGAACATTTATGTCAAATATAACTAAATATATTTACGAGCTCAGTAATGTGCATCAGACCGAATGTGATATCGACAACTGTTGTCGTTGATGGCCGGACTTTAGTGGAATAGTTGGTGGCCAGCGTACTCTGTAGAACCATCGCATCATATGCGGTGTAGGCGTCACATATGCTTAATGACGTCATCAAATATAATAAACCTGAAATTATGTACCATATAAAAGTAAAAACGAAACATGTTTGCTAACGTCGTACATAGATACTTCAATACAGAACAAACATAGAAAGTTTAGTTACTATAATTACAATTATTTTCATATGTTTTGGAACCGTCATCAGACATTTTATTTGAGTGTCTCAAATGCCAACATTTTCAGGATGAAAATGTGATATTAAAGGGGTAAAGAGGATTTTATGTACGTCATATATGAATCACTGCAAAAACACTCATTGTAGCATTGCACTTATTTATTTGATATAAATTAGAATATGTCACAAAAGAATTTTCTTCTTTGTCTAATCATATTTTATTGCTAACATATACATGTAAATATACAGAGAAACAAATTGATTTCGAAATCACAAAAAGCAGAGGGGTCTCACAACATTAGCGAAATGATTTCATTACTGTAAGTTTAATTGAATATTTTGACACAGGCAAAATTTTCATTTCTTAGTTTTGAGTTTTTCAGTCATTATTCTGTAAATGCCCTCAAAATGAATATATTAGACAGTCAAAGGAACAAAACTTTCCTCCATACAAAGAATAAAATGGTGGTTTCCTAACTTGACCCGCGTGGGTCAGGTTAGAGCGCTAGGATTTCACTTAAGTTGTCAAAGTGAACTCTGGAAACGTTAAAGAACATGTCAAATGAATGACTTAAACTTGTATCAATCATACAATATCCATAATACCTGTTATTGTTACTTTAAGGGTTTGTTCAAGTCATGTGACTTGTTTTAAAACTATTTGGCGATTTTATTCGGGTCTAGATTTTGTTCAACATATAAAGATATATTTACGCTTCAAACCCAAAATATTTAGAATTTAAACAAAAATTCATGCTGAAACTTCAAGAAATGTCATTTTAGCGTGATTTGAGTACATAAGTTAATTTTTATATTTTTGTCATTATTTTGCCTGAATATCCTTTTAATATATAACATCGAAATAAGCTTTTTATATAATTATGATTTAATTGTCACCAAGATCATGAAAACATTTCCTGTTACCATTTCCTATCTATGCATGATTGCATTGGGTTTTGTCCAATCATTGAAACTGTTCAAATATTTGCAGAACAAACACGCTGTCGAATCATAAAATAAAGTGCTTGATGAACATGAAACATTTCATTATAGAAATAATATAGTACGATAGTTACCATAAATATATGTAACTGAACGCCGGCGTCAAAATGCGTTACCGATGTATTTGACATTAAAAATAAAACGTGAATTACTTTTAAAATGATGAAGATAAATATCAATAAGTAACAATTAGCAAGTTTCAAAAGATTGTATTTATTTCAAGAGCATCAGAAATGAATATTTTTAAGAATAAAATATGTCAATTTATTACAGTAGTGAATGACATTATTTAGAGGTTAATACTTGGTTGCTGCTCGTCATTATGCGATAATGGTCCAAAGATGTGCATAATGGCTTGAGGGCCGCAGGTCCGAAATACATTATGGACTCAAATGTCATTATCGCATAATGGCGAACAGCGACCAAGTATTAACGTCTTTAATACCTATGCCCGAAACACGGCGTTTAGCAAACTCCCCGCAGCGGTTACTTCCCCTGATCAATACAGAAACAAAGTTAGTTAAAGTAGAAAAGCGTGACGTAACCGTTGTGAGGAGTTTAGACATCGCCGCTATCCTTGGTCGTCGCTCTTTCTTAGAAACGACAGTTCTCAATGTAAATAAATATCTGTCAGTCAGTATAACTATTCGATTAACTAAGAAAACATGTTAACACAAAATAAATGTGAGAAAATATTGCTTATATCGATGAATACTCCTTATATTTTTTGAGAGAATAACGTTTCTAATCTCCATTTTTTTATGAACTTTTGTTCTTTCAAGAACAATTTCTGATTTCAGGCTCTAAATGCCCCCGATCTTTTTTTCAACCGTCAGTCTGAAATCATTTTTCGGAATTTCTATGGGTCATGTTTGTCTTGGGTATAGTACAGTAGAAGTAATTTGTGTATCAATCTTCAATGTAAGCGTTGTTGATTGCGATTGATTGTGTCATCTTATTTAACTTCTATGTGCAAGTGACTGTGTAGTTCATTTAACGTCAGCAGCCATCTTGAAAGTCACCGAGACTTGTTTACGTAATTTACGCTCATTCACTCGCCCATTATGGAAAAATAATGCCGAGTAGCAAGGCGGCCGAAATTGCATAATGACCTAGATCTTGCCATAATGGCATTGAAATACCCTAGATTTTGTTACTATATATAGTAACATAGGTATTAATGGTTGTTTTCTCAGGCCAATGGTTTAGGCGAGTGTCACACTGTGCTTGTTTTTAAGTATTACGTTTATTGTAAATGATTCCTCATGGAGTTGTAACACACTTGATTGCTATTGAATTAACTTTGTCTCAAACTTCATCTTTCATGCTATGAAGTTTATGATTTTTAAACACTTAAAATATTTATATTTAGTTATATCTGTCTGAAACTGTAATCAATTATTTATGCAGTATGCTAAAAAATGAACTTTGTGGAATTGTTATAAACATCGAAGAAATAGAAATCGACGTAACTAATGAGTTTGCTTTTGCTATTTGTCAGGCATTCGTTAAGGCCATCAAATCATAAAATGATAACCAAACATTTATTAATATTCCGGAGTAATTTGATTCAATATTGAATAACGTGAAGGCAAATCCATTTGTTCTAATTGATAGAACGGTACCATAATGGATTACCGAGTCTCGTCAACCGGAAAGCCAAAATCTGAATGTGTTCATTAAGTTTATTTTGATGTATTAAAGCAAACAAATGTACTAAATGATAATGGAGTGTTGATCAATATTCTAGGAACGTGAATCAAATAACATGACCATGTTTCCATTGAGGACCAGCAAAATAAACCTCGCCATAATCACTACTCCTGGTTATTGAGATCAATGGATTTAGACAATAAAAAGACATTTATCTTCATTCCAATTCTTCAGTATTGCTATTCGAAATTAGGTCTGAACTCATGAAAAAAAAACCCAGAAAACTGTCTATATCATATCTTATGAAAAGTATTAAAATGCAAATTTATAATACAAGATACTGTGGGGTTTTTTTTCTTCAAAAAATTAAACACCATTGCAAAATACAATGTTCTCCAACCCTAAAAGCATACACTATTTGCAATAAACTATTGTGCCGAAAGGAGAAAAAAATAGCATAATAATTAATTGTGTATACAAATATTTTTTTATTGTTAAAAGATAACAACAATACTGTATCTTTACAAATTGACGTTCTTAATGCGGCGTATACAAAGGCTATTATAGTCTTTTTGTCAAATAATAATTTCACAATAAAATGTCTTTTACTATATACACGTGTTAACTGTCATAAAATTTTGGATTTAGTTTGGCATATGTTGCCTGAATGCATACGCATTTTATAAAAAACATTTTGTCTTGTTTCTATTTTTTCCAATTTAATCATTTGCTTTACTATAATAATATGATGAACTTTTGATAGCGTAATGTCCCTGTCTTTCATTATATATTTTCATATACACTGTCACATCACTTTAAATACTTTTGTAAGCCGTATTACATTTCGCAGTAATAACAGCGAAATATTTTGACTCAATTTATTTTTATGACTCTCCCAATACTCTCCGTGATAATAACTGATGGAGTTAGAGGTAATCAAGCGAGGTTATCTACTCTAGGGAAAATAAGTACATGGTGGATGAAGCATGAAGAATTATGAATCATCAATGCTTACAGTTTTGTGAGAACATAATAAAGTCATTCATTTCTCCCGATCTTTTCAAGCTATTGTATCATTAGTCATAACTAGAACTGTGTCCAAAGGACACGGATGCCCCCACTGACAACATATATATGGTATATAGTGAAAAAATTAACAAAGGGCCATAATTCTATTAAATTTGGTCGCAGCGAAAATTCTTCCTTATCTACCATCTACACATTAAGGTTGTTCATCACTGGAAGTTTAAGCAAAATCTGCCATCCGGTTTAAGAGGAGTTGCATTCACAAAATTTCTATATGGTATTCAGTGAAAAAATCAACAAAGGGTCATAATTCTGTTAAATTTGGTCGTGGAAAAAATTCCTTCCTTTACTACCATCTACACATTAAGGTTGTTCAACCCTGGAAGTTTAATCTGGTTTAAGAGGAGTTGCGTTCAAAAAATTTCTACATAGTATATAGTGAAAAAATCAGCAAAGGACCATAATTCTGTTAAATTTGGTCCCAGCGAAAATTCCTTCCTTTACTGCCATCTACACATTAAGGTTGTTCATCCCTGGAAGTTTAAGCAAAATCTGCCATCCGGTTTAAGAGGTGTTGCGTTCACAAGATTTTGGGACGTACGGATAGACGGACGGACGGACAGACATACGTACGGACGGACGGGCGGACAAGTGCAACGCTATATGCCCCCCACTTTGTGGGGGCATAAAAATGTATTGGTAGATGAAATAATATATTATTTTACGTCTGGTTAAACTAAATGTAATGCCGCATCGTAGTAATTTGGAAAATATTAGTAAAATGGTAGGTTTTATAGCGTCCTTTAACTTTCAATCTTGTCAGCTTTTGAATTTCTTTAATGATTTAAAAATGAAGAGATTAGAAGGATGACGTACAAATGTATTTAAAAAGTTTCTTTTTGATCGATATAACTGCAATATGTTTCTTTTGTTATTAGCAAGCAATATCCTTACTGGAATATCTGACATTTATTTAAATGTTTTAGGAAAACCATACAATAAGCACGGTAAACGATCTCACTTGATATAGTCGTTTATCTATACCATTTACTTTATATTATCATGTATCGATCCTATTTTAGTGACTAGGGATAAACAAGAGTTAATATCCAAAACATAATTATCATTTCAAAATGCCACTAAAACCATTAATAAAAGTTGACAGTTTAGACAAGAAGACTGTCTCTTAAAGTACTCTTTGATAATAATTCATTGTTTTTGTGATATTAAAATGGTATTCGGGACACTTGATATGCAAATATCTATATCTGATTACAAATGTACCGCCCGGTAAGAAGTTCGTCAAATCGTTTAATTGTTACTCGTAATGAAGTGGAAAGTTCAACACTTTGTAAATACATGTACAGTGTACATATATATTTACTTACATTTGTCATAATGAGTAAAGTTTGAGATGCTCTAAATGCAGGAAAAAATATTGAATAATTAGACAGGAATAATCTGATAATCGATCTCATATTTTTTTGAATTTTTAAAACTAAAAACAAACGTTTTTATGGTAATTTTCCCAAACATTTTTCCACTAGGGGGCCTTTAGACACTTTTTAAAATTGGGGCCCATGTTCGAAAATTAAAAACAGTAAAGTTTGTATGACCAAATAAACAGTGTTTAATAAATTTTTTTAAAAATTTATATCTTTTTTTTCACAATAAATTTAAAAAGCATTTTATTCCCTAAAATTAGTTAAAGTAATTGTCGATGTCCTTGTTTGTGGGTTTAAATTTTTTTCATTAAGATCATTAAATTCAGTACAACAAATTTGGGCTGTGTGCATCGTGATGGTTCTATCTATCAAAATATTTTAATTTTCAGATATCGGTTCCCGTAATGAAAAATAGGGAACTTCATTTTTTTAAATCAAACGGTTTTTTTGTTCCTCGCACATTTTGGTAAGTTTTTAATATTTTTGGCCATTCACGTCACAGATGTTAACTTTAAACTTGGAATACTTGTTCATTCACAAAATTGAAACGCATTTCTAAAGTAAATATTACCCTGAAATGTCATAATCATTTCTCAGTTATCGCCCATTTCATATCTCCATATTTGCCTTTATTTCTGGAGAACCATCAGGGACATTCAATTCAATAATGTATTATATGTTTAACTATTAAGGGTAGGTAATTATGTTAAGCAATTTTGCACAGTTATACCATTTTCATATTTTGCATTTATCAAAAGAAAAAAAACGAAGCATGCTGATATCGATGGACAGCTCTTGTTTTAAATTCGTCTCGCCTTAAAAATAGATATTTAGAAATGCATTTTGATTTATCTTCAATTAGCGCTCTCGATAACATGTTAGATAAATTAGAAATCATCGTTAACAAAACTATAGCAATTATATTGCTGAGACACTTTCAGTTATAATAATAAATGTTTATGTTCGCAAATATTTTACAAAAAAGGGTTTTTAAAAACCATCTTTTTAAATTTTATGAAAAAATATTGAATAGTTTAAGACGTCAGAGAAACGGTTGTCAAATGTTATTTTTAGACTCTAATTTGTAGAAGTAATTTTAGGTCTATAGACTATTTCACCCACCACAAGGTTAAATAATTTACAATTTATGGGTCCAAAGCGTGTAAGCTTGTCACTATTCTGATTCATAACGTTTTATTCAAATACAATTTCATAATTACAATTTCTTTTGAACATTAGAATTACAGAAGAAGTTTATGTCATTATTACTATAGTTTTTTCCCAAAAATATGAATATAAGTACTTTTATTACATGCTTTTCGGTGGTTTATAGAAATATATCAATGATATAAAACTGGTAATTTCACTGTTTAATACAGTGAAATTACCACTTTGATAATTTCACTGTTTTGAATTTAAGCCCCTTACGTTCTTTCAGTGAAATACCAGCGTGCACAGTACTTGGTACCAACTTAATGACGTTACGTCGTAAATGACGTCACGTTGTATTATTATTTGGCGCGCTTTTCATTCAGTATTAGGTTTAATGTCTTTTTAAAACGTTTGTATGCATGTAATAAAAAGAAAATTTGTTTAGTGTAGTGTAAGATCGAAATATATTTCACCTTGTGAACACCAAAAGTTCATATTTCACGAGTGGCGCACCTTTTGGTGCTCACCCGGTGAAATATATTCCGATCTTACACTGAACTTAACAAATATCCTCTATATATTTTGCATAAAGCAGTGGCCTTTTAAACTTTTACATAATATATTTGGATCTTTGACATTATGCTCATATTTTCATAGTCATGTTAAGCTGAATTGACTTTATATTTCAAAAGATTGACTGTCAAAATGGTGTTTGACCAACAGTTGATATTGGAAAATGTTTCGTATCAAATTATAAATCTGCCTAAAATTTAAAAAGACTGCCCCACTCTTTTTATAAACTAAGCGTTTCAGGTTAATTCTAATGGATATTTACAGACATTTCGTTTAGATCGATGTGTTATTTATTGTTTATGCGAACTTAATTATTAAATTAAAAGGAATTATGGCAAAATGAAAACTTATTTTGATCTTCACCCGTTCACTCACTATATACCCTAAGATGGGCATAATGTCACTTTAAGTTGGTCAATACATAATTTATATATTTCATTTTTAATACATATAAATCGCAATACTTGTTTTATATAATTCACTATTAAATAGGAAAATAATGGCATTTAGTTAATCTTACAGATGCTTGCTCGCAGAAGAGCAGATTTTAATATGAAGAGCGAAAGAAGTATAGAAAAATAAACCCATGTAGCAGTTAACATTGTACAAATGCGTTTGCCTTATTTTAGTTTAAACCACTTTATTTTGTCACTATTTTCATGTAATTGGATAGTTTTTTTTAAATTTTCATAAATGAATATGAAATACACCGGAGATATGCTCCTTTCAACAAGTATATTTAAACTCATACAAGATAATAGAAAAAAAATTTTACTCACCGAAATTAATTATCATCCAAATTGATTTCATTCTTATTTATATTTCACACGAGAATCACAAATTTTGTTTCAATATATATGATAAAAGCGCATAAACTGTAATGTTTTCTAAAACTTTTTTACAGATATGCAACAAATCATCGAATCGAAAATTTAAAACGTAATTATTTTTTCGTGATTTTTCTTTTAAAAGAGAATTGAATCTTTTGCCACTGTGAGATATGCCGCAATATAGATCATTTCATTTAAGAAACCTGATATCTATATGGTTATATTAGATTTCACTATTTCTGTTCAAAGTTCAACCAATTATGTTCAATGATTAAATGTTCAATACACTGTCAGTCACGTTGCTTTTGAAAATATATAGAGTAAAAAAAATAAGCGTTATTTTGGACGCGGTCGGCTATTCCCTTCAGAACGGAGGAAAGAAAAGTATCGACTATTCATTCCCATTATTATGACAGCAATTAGATAACTAACAAGTTCTCTATAGAAACATCGAAGACTTTGGCTGTCATATAAAATACCCCGTGGTATTTTAGTATATTTCACATTAAAAGGTATCGTTCGGGAGCATAATAGTTAAAGCACTTGACTGTGAATCGGTCGACTCGGGTTCGATTGCCGGACGGTGCAGGTCACTATCGTTATGATTGATCATGAAATCCTTTCTACGGTCATTCGCACTGTACCTCTGCTCTGGCATGTACAGAAGTAATCAGTTCCTGGCGAAAGTGAAGACAACTTGTATCGGTAAGCTGCCCGGCAGCATGGCCAGGAATGATGCGGTGTCTGAACTGTGCTCTGGTAAATCCAATGTGCCTTATAACCGTGATACCATCACAATTTATATGTCATAGAGTGAATACCAAAAGTAATGATATTTATAGCTCTAAGCCATGTGGGAAATATAGGAACTGATGTTCACGAGTGAAATATAGTTTAAATTATGAAGTTGAAAATATGAAAAAAAAAATACAGAATTATTTTTTCAAAAACATAAAATGCAAAAAATGTAGATTTGCTTCTCGCAATAAAGCACATTTTTATAACGAAAGAGTTTATTTCTGGCGATAATTTCACTTATTTATGTATTGTTTCAGCATGGCAGTCTTGTGTCAGTTGCAACTTGTTTGTATTATATAGGTGAAATAATAAACAACAAAAACCAGAGAGACTGTACATTTATGAATTCATCATATTTACGGAAATTTTATTGTGAATTATTTACTAGACGTATATTTAAAAGGATCCAAAGATCATGTTAAAGACATTCAAAATATATGAAAATGAGAGTTAAGACTTTTCATCTTGTTTCAGACCTTATCGAATTTTCAGACCATTTGTTCGTTAAGTAATCTATAATCAAACTGTCAATGCAGACACTTATATATCATATTTGTTATCGTATACATTCTAACTAATTGGTTTCATAATGATATAGTATATAGGTTTAGAAATGTTAACAGTTAAAAGAAAACAGGACATTTCGTAATTAACGTACTGACAGACGCATAAAGACAAATCACACCACATACGTTACATAAAGTTCAATAACTAGTATCTGAAATGAATGTTCCATTGTAATTAAACAGAAACAGGCGAGATTCAATCATGACCCCAAGTGCTTCCACAATTTAACAGTCTTACACGTTCATACAGAATATCAATTAACAATTTTTCTAAATCATTGATGATTGAAAATATTTGTTCAGTTTAAATGATTTAAAACGTTAAAGTTATTTTCATCTTGCAAGCCAATTAAAAATAATTGGAAAAGAAACCACGCTTCGACTGATTGTAATCAATAATGTGAATGAAAATTTCTTTTTTTTCTTTTATTATATATTTTACATGTTTATTTTAATTAGACCCGCGAGCTACTTTGTTATACCAGTCAAAAGAAATAATATCCTAATTTGTTCTACTCAAGTGCACAGAGGGGCACCTGAGCTCTCCCTCAAGCAATCACGCTGTCAAAAAGTCCCATATGACCACTAATGTCTTGGTTCGGCGTGAAACATTCTATTATTCTATTATGAAATACGTCCAAAATGTAACAATATAAATTTTGAACGTATTTCAATTTTCATTGATAGGTCTATTGTCATATTACTATTTGATGATTTGAGTTGATCAATTCTCTATGATCAAGCGGCTGGTTATGGACTCATACTGATGGATTTTCTATATTAACTCTAACTTACTAATAGAATATAATATCTATATTTGTCATTACATGTACCTTGATTTAATTCAGCTTAAAAGTCTAAAACAACGTGTATATCAATGATGACTTCGAATGCAATATAAGATAAGAAACAGTTACGCGTTAATTTTAGAGATTAATAATGTGTTTTTACCAGCCATAACAAAACAATATTGAATATTGATATAAATAACTAAAGAATAAAGTTGCCAGAAGTACGACTGCATGAGTAAGAAACGAATCACCTCGAAGCGTTATTATATCTTAACAACTATGTCGGGTAACCTAAGTTAAACTCTTTATATTTACACGTACGCGTACAATTATGTATGTGAAGATCGTACACAGCATTTAAAATGATAGAAACTATATAAAAATTAAATTAAAATGACAGAGTCGTCACTTCAAACTAACGTATGATTGATCGTTGAAATTGCCTAATTTGCTTGTTTAACTTAAAATTGATGCAAACATAGCAGGGCAAGATTGTTTAGGATAACAGTTACGAACAAAGTCTTAAATGATGATGGATGTAGTTGGAAAATCGGACATAAAATGCTTGATATGTAAAAAATACTTTTATTATTATATTTTTGTGACTGAGATTTGGAAAATAAAGTATGATGTTTCGCTATGTCAATACAATTTCCAAAGTTCTGCCACATATAGATGTTATCACAATGATTAATGATACCAATATTCTAATATACTCATATTTCTCACCAATTGTCTAATTTCAATAATATGGCAAGCAAAGTACTAGATTAAGTTGATTGTAACATTTTTATTTTACCTACGTATTACTTGTTTTGCAAGATTGTATATAATTTTCATATCTAGTTAATTTATCTATGGTGGTTAACGCTTTTTCTAACGAGAAGCACTTAAGCACATGTATCTAAATAATACGGACATAATTTAATAACGTAATTTTTTTGTTATAGCATGTCTCTTATACCATTTGAAAATATGACAGCTTAGGTGATTACACATTGTAACATACTGAACTGTATAACAAAACTATCGCTTTATTTTGCAAAACCTATTGTACAAATATAATTATCTGATTACAAAACTACTAACTATTCAACAGCACTGTCAATTACGACAATAAAATCAATGTTAATTTAGTAAAGTTCAATAAGTAGTTGGATATGTATTCAGGTGAAGATCACAAAAAGTGGGAAATGCGATTTACACAATGAATGAAGGGCCTAATATTTAGTTTGACTGTTGCAGGGTCGTGTGTGGCATTGAATACCGCTTTTCCTCGTTGATCTTGTTTATCATTTTTTACTATCTTGTGCAGAAGTTTTGATGTTCTTACAACTCATGCAAACAATTCATTAAAAATTTGATATATCTTTTTCATCAAGGTCATTGTTCTGTAAATTGTTAAGTATTGATAGATATAAGGCTAGGTAGTTACTCTTGTTACCTAGTGATATAGACATTGTTAAGAAGCATACTCTACAATTGAAAATTACTCGAAAGCGGTGGAAATTCATTTATCCGTGTACTCTTAAGGGACAGAAGTGTAAAGTCTCTCACATGCTCTGGCGCTCTTGTATGAATCAGTCAATCTCTGTTTTGAAAAACACTGTAATCATTTATCTCTCATGCACGATTGAATCCCATTAAGAAAAATGTGAAAAGGTATTTCTCACTTTAAATACCATTAACTAGGTCTATATCGATCATTTGATCATTCTAAAAAGGAACTGATTGTCATACCTGGCCATAGATCAATTAACTATCAACTGTTGTGAACTATAAATTAATATTTAAAGAATTTATTCATGTCATGAAAGAAAACATCTCAACCGTAATCACTATTAAAATAGAACGATTACATACATTTATAGTGAAAATGAGTAATAAGTTAAACTCCTTATTTGTTGCATCGAATATTGTTAAATATCGCACCGATTGACTGTTTTATAAAAACAATACAGCGTATATATTTAACATATAATGTCTTACCTTAGCACCTATATATATCTAAGGTTCAATTTATTATTTAAGTGTAAAAGTGACGTCGTAAAATACTCACAACAACTGCATCAATAATATAAACAAATGTGTTGTAAATTAGCCAATGTATACAAGGTAGAGTTTTAATGTTTCAACATTTGCTTTTGACTAAACAGTTGTCAAAAAAGTTGCGGCATGGCCGAGTGGTTAACGCGACGGACTAGTATTCTAATGATCGCTAGCCGCATGGGTTCAAACCCCGTCAGGGGCCAGTCGGTGTTTCCTTGAGCACTTGAGTACTTTACACTCATTGCTCAGTACCGTTTGGTTCCAGGAACGGATTCGAAAACGTGTCTATTAGCTTAAAACTTCCTAAACAATCGAACTAAAATAAATTCTGCAAAAAAAAATTATAAATAAATAAATAAATAAAAAAAAAGAAGTAAAATATCAATATCACAACTTTCATGATTTACCTTTATTTCTTTTGACCAATATACTTTGTTTCATGTGTTAAAACACAAGATGCAAATGAAAAGAAAATGACCGTTCAAGACTCTTAAATGTATGTTTTAAATTTTCCTTGACATCAACAACGTTATGTAAATATGGACTTTGTATACTAAGTTTAGTCTTTTATTCAAATAGTAACTCGATTGTTATCATGATTGTGCTGCTTTAAAAACGACTCAAATTACCTCCTTTTAATTTGGTCTGTAAAGAATACATAATTATGTAAATGATAGACATAAATCATATAAATGTTCAATATATAAAAAACTATTGTTCTCAGTTAAACTTTCAACTATTGAACTTCTACATATAGTATCTAATACCGTTATAAATGAGTTCACTCATTCTGAATTTATTTGTTTATGACATATAATTCAATTAAGACTTCTGCATTTGTATTAAGGAAATTAAAGAATACAGATGCATAAACATGCAATATATTGTTAAAATCATTTCATTAGGATATATGACTCTATTTTTTCTTTCATCATTCCTTAGCTTAACCACATATACCATAAGCCAGATAATATAACCCGTTTACCTAAATAAAATATTTTTAAAATGATACATGAATTTCTTGTTTCCAAAATAAATCATACATTAGGGATACAATGCAGATAATGAAAGTAATCGCTGCACATTCCTTTAACTACAACTGCCAATGTCACAATAATCAATGCGCAATATATATTAAATTGTCTATGGTGAATAAAAGGAAATTGTCGTATAAATATACACTTATCAATACATCAAAACAAAATCTTCAAATATTTCGATTCATTTCGTGACATTGTTTTACATAGAATTCGTTATTTTAAGAAGTTAAGTTTTGAAATGTGATATTCATCTATTTATATCTACTGTCAGACGTTTTCCAGTACGTATGTTTTTACTTGTTGCGAATCAATTTCTTTTGATAAATATATCGAAAACTAATCACTAGTAATATGAATATTTGATAATGCAAGTGATGTATTCATAATAACATTACTTTGGTATGAATGAAAACATATTAAATGCAATTGCATATGAAAATGTCACGAGACACATGCCGAAACAAAGATGTATTATGATAACAAAAAACAACAAAAAACAAAACAAACAAATAAAACAAAAAAGAAAAAAAACATCACATAAAACATAAAAGAAAAAAAGAAAATGTGTTGCACAGACATTTAACAGACTATTAAAACATGGTATTTGGCATCTCAGATAATGAAGCAATTTATTTATTTATAAGATGCTTGTATAATTTACACATGGCAGCTTCATTTAAGGCAACAAACAAAGTTAAATGTACGTGTGTCTGATATCGTTCTATGTTCATAGAATCCTACCCTTATTTACAAGTTTTAAATTATTTCTGACACAGCCATATAGCGTTTTACTCATTGGTAGTTCTTTTTTTTAGCGTATACCGCTGCTTTATAATGTTGCCAAAAGGTAGTTCTAAAATATGAATGACAGACCGAGACTTGGTTCATTACATAATTCATTCTACTATATTTTCAATTTTGAGTCAATAATTATCGTCAATATCGCCAGTACAGAGCGATATTATTCCACTCAATGGCTTGCACTTTATAGCTGACATATTGTATTTGGATTCAGAAAATATTATGCTATGTAAATATTTAAAATCTTAATTAACTAAGCAATTTAACATGCGTTATGTGAAATTCAATCATAACTCTTAAGTGTTTTCAAACTTGTGCATGCTGACCTGCTTGAAGACAATATCGTTTAACGCATAAATGAATTATCTTTGATAACAAAAATCAATATAACGCATTACTCTCGTGCAATCCAATAAAAGGAATAACATAACTCATATTAAATTTTTAAATAGATTTCGATTATGATGTAGTCAGAATGAATATTTGACAATTAACACGTAAAAATTAAAGCATCATGCCTCCAGATCCATCTTATTTTCATGGAATATGTTAAAATGTGATTAATAAATAAAATATTGTCAAATTAACAACGAAAGTTATTTATATATTGCAAACAGCACCTAAAATCTACGAAAATTACAATTTAGAATATATATAAAAAAATAGTCCATACTGCGTTAGTAACGCAGTAGAAATTTATCGATTAATAATGCAAAAGCAATCATTATTTTCATATAATAATAATATTTCTTAAATTGTGAATATATTTATTTTTCTTAAAGTACATTGTTCTAATGGATGATTTTGTAAACATATTTCGGCTCATCTGGAGGCATGCAGCTTTAGCATCAATAGTGTTTATTGAAAAATATGAAATAAATAATATTGTCGAGCTCAACAGTGCAATGCATGCTACTTTATTAACTGCATTTAACTTCAGTTCTAAATAAAATATGTTGTAAGTACTTGCTAGCAAATGTTTTTTTTTTAGTATAATGCTATAAAACATTTATTCCTACACAAAGAACTTTTAAGAAAAATTCACAACCTCAAAAGGCACACTACATTAAACACTTCTTCAGGTATAAATACGAATACAGAACCCATTTGTATTGTATGCCTTATTAAAATATCTTTCACCACACTTGTTTTATTTAAAGTTCATTTATTGAAAATTGAAAGTTAATTATTATCTTTGGAAACAATTCAACTTGATATTATAAGTGCCGTCGTTGTGCTAACATTCCTATACAAAGTATATGTTTTCTAAATCTTTTGGTAAAATATTTATAGAAGTGAACGCAAAAGTTTTATTTGTATCAATAATGTTTTTGAAGTTGAATATCACTTTGTATTTATTTGTCCTTTTAGAAAACGCGTTTGCAACTATTTTGTAAGAAAATCTAGCATTTTTGAATACTTAGAATAGCTAAATTCAAAAAGAAAGTCAGTGCCAACGAATTATGTATATTGTAACAAAGCTTTCAAATTTAGATCAGATTAATAAGTGTGTATATATTATATTGCTTTATTACACCCTCATCAATTTATATATTAATATGTATTGCCGTTTTTCATATACATCCATGTAGTATGCATATGTACGTTGTAGTATATGAAGACGAGTTACATACAGTTAATTCCAAGTAAATATATGTTTTGTTCAATCTGTTCATATATAATTTTAGATGCACTCTTTCTATTTCTTTAGATTTACTATAGCCCCAAATTTCAGACGCCGCATGACTTTAGATTGAACCTTTAAATGAATAAAATTATGTTGACAAAATAATCATAAAGATGACAATTGACAAAGTAATTTGGGTTTCAACTTATATGTATTACATTTTATCATTAAAAGAGCTATCGAAGTTTTACCTACTACAATGTAATTGTTTTTTGATGAGCGTAAACTTTCCTGTATAATTAAAAACAGTTCCTAAGTAATTATTTACAATATCAACATCTAATTTATGACCTTTATATTATCATCGGAAGGCAATATCTCATCTAATTTTCTAAAAACCATAACCTTTGTCTTATCAATATTTACATCAAGACTGCATCTATCATCAACATATTTACATAATAAATCACAATTTTTATTAAGGTCTTTTGGCGAATTACACAGTTTATAGCAAAATGATGAGCGATATAAACAAAATACAAATGTCAACGAAAACATGAATAAAAGGTATCACAAGGTACCTGAGTAACGTTCATAAGAGCCAAGCATATCGAAAACATAGATCTAACCAAAGCAATAAAATAATACAGAAATCGTTCTCCCTTGTTTGCCAAATTCCTTTAAGATATCAAATAAAATAAATGGCATTTATGAGACTTAAGATTGTTAATAAGTATCGCTCGAAAGAGACTGTGCACGATATTAATTACGCCTGTAGTTGTCGCATCATTTAATTATAATATATATTAATATGTCTCGCTGTAATACTTAAATTGAATTGTATAAGAATACCATAGAACATGACCATGACAAATCTTAAATTAAGTCGCTTTTTCTTAACAAAGGATGTTTTCATTATGTTTCTATGTTTAAATTTCCCGCTCTTTGTAATGTATATTTTCTGTAAATGAAATATTAAATAAATTACATTGAATAGTATGATCCTGCATCCCCAACACATTTACAAAGTCATTCTTTTCAATCTTATGAGAAAAATGGACTTCGGATATATCAGCTAAGACGAATGCTGTTCCTTTCTTTAATTTATATCTCAACTGATTTGAGATATGGATATACCAAAAATGCATATTTAATTTATTGTACAGTTAACATTTAATTTAAAAATCAAATTAATGTTATATATTTCATGAATCATATAATCATAAAGTTGATATATTTGCATGTAAAAATCCCAAACAAGAAAAGTAACAAAACCTTATACTCACAAAAATTAATATACATCCGTGATGATTTCATTCTTGTTGGATAATAAATATTCTAATGCAATATACTTTAAATGTTTTAAAACATATTCCACTTCATAATATCCACAGCAACACGTATACTATGTTCCAAAACAAGTTTGAACACTTATGGGTATTTTCCCCAGACGAGACGTGTAAATAAATGTTCGAATCCAAAATAAAAATTGTTTTTATTCAGTTTCGTTATTTGCATTAAAATAAATTTTACTTTTTTGCTACTATTCGATACGCTCAATAAGTGTTTTTGTTTAGGAACCTTATATCCGTTCTTTTCTTTTAAATCATATTTATTTTTGTGTCAGTTCAGTCAATTATGTTCAATAGTTTAATGTACAAATGAGCCGCGTCACGACAAAACCAACATAGTGGGTTTGCGACCAGCATGGATCCAGACCAGCCACGCAGTCTGATCAGGATCCATGTTGTTCGCTATCAATTTCTCTACTTGTAATAGTGTTTGTAAGCGAACAGCATGGATCCTAATCAGACTGCGCGGATGCGCAGGCTGGTCTGGATCCATGCTGGTCGCAAACCCATTATGTTGGTTTTGTCATGACGCGGCTCAAATGATAAACTGTTCAATAACTTGTTAGCGGTGTGTTTTTATGATTAATCCTGTTACCATTAAGCGTTACGATGCTTCCTGCCGAGCAGAGAAAACTATTAACTATAGATTTTATGGTTAGCATTTTGAATATTCATTTCCATAACCGTATTTTTATTTGCAGTTTCATAATAATTTCTCTCTAGATACATCTTCATATCATTCCAAAATATCAATACATGAAATTATCTTTAGTAACTGGAGAGAAATAAAAGTTGGGTATATATTAAACGTATCTATTTTAGTATATTTCATTTCCATTGTTGTACATGTGATTAATTCAAGTGATCTATAACACATTTATCTCTTTGCAATCCAATAAAAGGAATAAACAGAGATCACATTAAGTATCTAAATTGATTTTGATTATGATGTATTAAGAATGAATATTTGACGGAAGTCATTGTGATCATTTTCTTTGTTATAGCCATCTGGCATGTCGAAGAAATATTTTCAACAAAATTATACCATTATATTATTTCGTCATAATTCAACATAATATAGACATGTTTATATATAATCAAAGATAGACACATCGGTATTATGAATTAACTCAAGTTGTGAACAAATTAGTAGCAACAAATGTGCACTGAGACAAACGAAAATGGTACTTTTTTTGTGTTTTACGTCAATATGACAGCAATATGTGAAATCCTTTAGAAAAAAATATTAAAGGCAATGGATAGCTTAACTAAAGCGGTTTGTAAACTAAAAAAATAGATAAATACAGAATCCCTAAAGAAAGCCCAACACGGCAAAATTGAAAATGTTGCAGGCTCGGTTTGATTGAGCCTGTTCATGGACGGTACTGGAAAGTGCAAGCTACCGTCCACGCCCCCTAGCACCGGCTTAAGCAGAATTCAACATTTAAACATGAAATAGTAAAATTTTGAATTTAGAAACATCCGCAGATGTGTTCATACGGCGGTTATCATGGAACCTTCAATGTGACACTTCCGTGCCATTCCATGAAAAGCGGCGTGTGGTCCCCAAGTAATAAAAAGCGTGTGCCCTAAACGAGAAAAAAATGGGCGGAACTTAATAAAATGGAATTTTGAAAGGGGATCAGAGATTATGAAGCCTGCGTATCACAGATAAGACGTCAAAAGACAAATTTAAAAAGCAGGCAACATATTCTAAGGGTGATTCAACATTATTCAAGTAGGAATATTGGAACCACCCATATAGAAAATGCCGAAAAGTTGAAACTAAAAATACCACAAGCACAACAATAATGTCGTGCTGAACGATCTTCAAGGATCGAAAATATAACATCATTGATTAAATGTACGGGGAGACTTTTTACAGCCGCCACACGGCACAAATAACACGGATGTGATCATAAAATAGATAAATACAGAATCCCTAAAGAAAGCCCAACACGGCAAAATTGAAAATGTTACAGGCTCGGTTTGATTGAGCCTGTTCATGGACGGTACTGGAAAGTGCAAGTTACCGTCCACGCCCCCTAGCACCGGCTTAAGCAGAATTCAACATTTAAACATGAAATAGTAAAAATTTGAATTTAGAAACATCCGCAGATGTGTTCATACGGCGGTTATGAACCGCGTAATTAACATATTAAAATTCGTTCTGCATCTTGAACGTTTCCGTTGTAGAACGTAAAACGGGCGTCACTGGCGTTGAATAAATTATTCTTCTATATTAACATGTGAAAAAAAAAGATTTTATTTATTTATAAATGGTAAGTGCAGGACAAACGAATTCTTAGATAAGGCTATGCGTTTTGTAGATCTTTCTTACTAGTATTTCCATGCGTTTGTTTTGGTATTCCTATCTAAATTGTGTTTCATCACATTGTCGTTCATGTACACACTAAAACCTGATACATTTTCAGTTTCAATAAGTGTTACATGTAGATGACCTGTAAGGTTACAATTTTAATTACCTTATAAAATATAAAAATGTCTCTGAGACTGGCAGTATTGTATGGTTCAGTATTTTAAACTGCTTGTTATGTGGAGATAACCGTTTATACACGGCCATATTACATGTAATAGATAAATACAGAATCCCTAAAGAAAGCCCAACACGGCAAAATTGAAAATGTTGCAGGCTCGGTTTGATTGAGCCTGTTCATGGACGGTACTGGAAAGTGCAAGTTACCGTCCACGCCCCCTAGCACCGGCTTAAGCAGAATTCAACATTTAAACATGAAATAGTAAAATTTTGAATTTAGAAACATCCGCAGATGTGTTCATACGGCGGTAATCATGGAACCTTCAATGTGACACTTCCGTGCCATTCCATGAAAAGCGGCGTATGGTCCCCAAGTAATAAAAAGCGTGTGCCCTAAACGAGAAAACAATGGGCGGAACGAAATAAAATGGAATTTTGAAAGGGGATCAGAGGTTATGAAGCCTGCGTATCACAGATAAGACGTCAAAAGACAAATTTAAAAAGCAGGCAACATATCCTAAGGGTGATTCAACATTATTCAAGTAGGAATATTGGAACCACCCATATAGAAAATGCCGAAAAGTTGAAACTAAAAATACCACAAGCACAACAATAATGTCTTGCTGAACGATCTTCAAGGATCGAAGATATAACATCATTGATTAAATGTACGGGGAGACTTTTTACAGCCGCCACACAGCACAAATAACACGGATGTGATCATAAAATAGATAAATACAGAATCCCTAAAGAAAGCCCAACACGGCAAAATTGAAAATGTTGCAGGCTCGGTTTGATTGAGCCTGTTCATGGACGGTACTGGAAAGTGCAAGTTACCGTCCACGCCCCCTTGCACCGGCTTAAGCAGAATTCAACATTTAAACATGAAATAGTAAAATTTTGAATTTAGAAACATCCGCAGATGTGTTCATACGGCGGTTATCATGGAACCTTCAATGTGACACTTCCGTGCCATTCCATGAAAAGCGGCGTATGGTCCCCAAGTAATATAAAGCGTGTGCCCTAAACGAGAAAACAATGGGCGGAACGAAATAAAATGGAATTTTGAAAGGGGATCAGAGGTTATGAAGCCTGCGTATCACAGATAAGACGTCAAAAGACAAATTTAAAAAGCAGGCAACATATCCTAAGGGTGATTCAACATTATTCAAGTAGGAATATTGGAACCACCCAACTAGAAAATGCCGAAAAGTTGAAACTAAAAATACTACAAGCACAACAATTATGTCGTGCTGAACGATCTTCAAGGATATTGAAGGATATAAAACATCTTGATAACGAATTTTTAATTTTGCATTATAACGTTTTTGAAGAATAAAACAAAAAATTCTAACATACATGCAATATTATAAGATTATATAAAATAGACATCCACATCTGCGAGATGGTGCACTTTTGTAACATATTCAATGTAAAGAAAATGTATATTAAATAACACGTATTTGAAGGGTTCTAAAGATCGTTATTAAGACAGTAATACTCTAAAATGTGTTTTTATTTTGTCATTCATCACCTAATGATTTACAGATATAGGGGAAGAACGGCGCAGTCTTTGTCAATACAGTCTTATTTTACTATTTCACGTTTAAATGTTGAATTCTGCTTAAGCCGGTGCTAGGGGGCGTGGACGGTAATTTGCACTTTCCAGTACCGTCCATGAACAGGCTCAATCAAACCGAGCCTGCAACATTTTCAATTTTGCCGTGTTGGGCTTTCTTTAGGGATTCTATATTTATCTATTTTATGATCACATCCGTGTTATTAGTGCCGTGTGGCGGCTGTAAAAAGTCTCCCCGTACATTTAATCAATGATGTTATATCTTCGATCCTTGAAGATCGTTCAGCAAGACATTATTGTTGTGCTTGTGGTATTTTTAGTTTCAACTTTTCGGCATTTTCTATATGGGTGGTTCCAATATTCCTACTTGAATAATGTTGAATCACCCTTAGGATATGTTGCCTGCTTTTTAAATTTGTCTTCTGACGTCTTATCTGTGATACGCAGGCTTCATAACCTCTGATCCCCTATTAAAATTCCATTTTATTTAGTTCCGCCCATTGTTTTTTCGTTTAGGGCACACGCCTTTTATTACTTGGGGACCATACGCCGCTTTTCATGGAATGGCACGGAAGTGTCACATTGAAGGTTCCATGATTACCGCCGTATGAACACATCTTCGGATGTTTCTAAATTCAAAATTTTACTATTTCACGTTTAAATGTTGAATTCTGCTTAAGTCGGTGCTAGGGTGGTGGACGGTAATTTGCACTTTCTAGTACCATAAACAGGCTCAATCGAATCGAGCCTTCAACATTTCTAATTTTGCCGTGTTGGCTTTCTTTAGGGATTCTATATTTATCTATTTTATGATCACATCCGTGTTATTTGTGCCGTGTGGCGGCTGTAAAAAGTCTCCCCGTACATTTAATCAATGATGTTATATTTTCGATCCTTGAAGATCGTTCAGCACGACATTATTGTTGTGCTTGTGGTATTTTTAGTTTCAACTTTTCGGCATTTTCTATATGGGTGGTTTATTCCTACTTGAATAATGTTGAATCACCCTTAGGATATGTTGCCTGCTTTTTAAATTTGTCTTTTGACGTCTTATCTGTGATACGCAGGCTTCATAACCTCTGATCCCCTTTCAAAATTCCATTTTATTTAGTTCCGCCCATTGTTTTCTCGTTTAGGGCACACGCCTTTTATTACTTGGGGACCATACAATAGATAAATACAGAATCCCTAAAGAAAGCCCAACACGGCAAAATTGAAAATGTTGCAGGCTCGGTTTGATTGAGTCTGTTTCATGGACGGTACTGGAAAGTGCAAGTTACCGTCCACGCCCCCTAGCACCGGCTTAAGCAGAATTCAACATTTTAACATGAAACAGTAAAATTTTGAATTTTAGAAACATCCGCAGATGTGTTCATACGGCGGTTATCATGGGAACCTTTCAATGTGACACTTCCGTGCCATTCCATGAAAAGCGGCGTATGGTCCCAAGTAATAAAAAGGTGTGCCCTAAACGAGAAAACAATGGGCGGAACAAAATAAAATGGAATTTTTGAAAGGGGATCAAGAGTTATGAAGCCTGCGTATCACAGATAATACGTCAAAAGACAATTTTAAAAAAAGCAGGCTAACATATCCTAAGGGTGATTCAACATCATTCAAGTAGGAATACTGGAACCACCCAACTAGAAAATGCCAAAAAGTTGAAACTAAAAATACCACAAGCACAACAAATAATGTCGTGCTGAACGATCTCCAAGGATCGAAAATATAACATCATTGATTAAATGTACGGGGAGACTTTTTACAGCCGCCACACGGCACAAATAACACGGATGTGATCATAAAATAGATAAATACAGAATCCCTAAAGAAAGCCCAACACGGCAAAATTGAAAATGTTGCAGGCTCGGTTTGATTGAGTCTGTTCGCTTTTCATGGAATGGCACGGAAGTGTCACATTGAAGGTTCCATGATTACCGCCGTATGAACACATCTTCGGATGTTTCTAAATTCAAAATTTTACTATTTCACGTTTAAATGTTGATTTCTGCTTAAGCCGGTGCTAGGGGTCGTGGACGGTAATTTGCACTTTCCAGTACCGTCCATGAACAGGCTCAATCAAACCGAGCCTGCAACATTTTCAATTTTGCCGTGTTTGGCTTTCTTTAGGGATTCTATATTTATCTATTTTACAAATCTGTTTTTACTGTCAGCGTAAATGTTTAGCCAGTAATGTTTCAAACAATATCATATTAGAAATGTAAACAATTAAAATAGAAAAGGGTACTCGGAAATTACCTATTTACATTCAGAAACTATTATCTGAAGTAAATGTTCGATTTTCACCTTTACGTTGTAATTACTCGTATAAAAAAAAAAAAAAAAAAAAAAAAGGAAATGCAAATCCGGATTCTAAGTGCTACCTTATTGTAATGTTCAGTCATACTTGTCATGTAGAAAAGCATTTCTAATACATTCATGACTGGAAATATTTGTTTACTTAAAGTGGTTAAAACGTTTAAGCCGTTTGGATCTTGAAATCCAATAAACAATAATTGAAAGATAATACACTCGGAACTACGTTTGACTGTGATCAATAATAAGGTTAGTCATACGAGAATGCGAATTCTTTTAAGATAAGTTTAAAATATGAAAGACGTAAAAAAGGTAGTAAAATGTTTCTAAAGATTTGTCAATTTTTAGTGAAGATGGAATTCCATGGAAACTGTCAACATTTATAATTTTCTTGTTTTTTTTATCTTTTCCATTTTTTTTTTGTTATTTCCCGAAAATCTACATAGTACAACTATAATACAAGTCAAATCATATTTTCCAAACGAAATGATTAAAACCGAAGACAAACTCTTTTAAAAATTATTCTCTTTTAATTTATTTATCAAATATGTCGAATTATACACAAATCGATTATTTTGAAGAGATGGGAACATTAATAATGAAAAAAAAAATATGTGAAATATGAATATGTAGTATTGATACAATATGGCAATAAAGACTAAGACAAAAAAAACTATTTCACATATAAAAAAAATTGCACTTAATATGCCACCTTGATTAAGGATAGAGCGAACATGCAATGAATTGTTGGCTCAAAGTGAAAGAAAGAAAAAAAATCTGGAAAGAAAAAATGGTAAAAATGAGTTTTCCATCAAAAAAATAAAAGTAGTCTTAAAATATAAACTTTGATAAATTTTATTAGAAAGATGAGAACTGTATAAATTCAGTCAACTACAAGCCTTTGATAACAACATTCAGAAACTATTACAGTATGTAAATATTTAAAAATGATACCGGTAGATCAATGGTGCAATTCAAAATGAGATAAATGCAATTCAATCATAACTTAAAGTGTGTTCAAAAGGATGCAGCCTGACTTGTTCATCAATTTCCCACTCCTGAATAATAGTAACAAAAATGTCCGCAAACCAGGTAAGTCCATGTTGTTGAACAATATGATTTTTATCCCTATTTCAAGTACTTTCAACATACCGGGAAATTTGCGTCGTATACTTGTTTAAAGTTACATTAAATAAATATGTAAAAATATTTTGCCGTCGGCCTAAAAATGAAACATTCTACAGTTTCATTAACCTGTTTAATAGTTTTGTTGTAAATCTCATCAAATATTGTTCATAAATTAGGATTTTAAACGGGAAATCCCACACTAAAGTTCGTATACGAATGTTTACATGCAAATGAAGACTATAATGAGCTCGTGTATGCGCTACGTCACAGTTTTATAGTTGCTATCCGGAACACAGCAAATGTGATATTTTCTTGTGCAAACACACTTTAACCGTTTAAGCTTCACGGTGCACTAAACCTAGGGTTCAGTAAAAGTAATCATCTCGTAAAAAGATTGAATTTGTATGAAAACATCCATTACAATGCGGAAATATACCGTTAAATTAGGACTGCCACTTATAGTCATGTTTGTTGATTTAATACTGATGTAAGGATGATGCGAAGGCGGAGTTTCTCATGCAAACAGAAATTGTACTTCCCATTTCGCCACAATGAGGTTACCTATTTTTATGCTAATAAAACTCATTTTGGTTGTTTGGACACTAAAACAAGACTTGGAGTCGATATAAAACCCAATTTATTAATGAAATGTTGCTATTCAGTTTTTTATGAAATTTATTAAATGTAACTTTAAATATGAATTTATTCTCAAGCAATTAATTATTAGATGTTTTAAAAGTTAAAGAATTACATTTTTACAAGTGCAGTTATAATTTATCTATTCGGTAATATTCAATTCTTAAAGTGAAGTAAAGTGATCTGTAACCTACTTATATCTTGCAATCCATAAAAAGAACGTGTGATTGAAATCGATCATAAAGTATTGGGAATGATTGTAGTACGGTCGCGGATTTAATGTATACATTTATGGTGTTTATGGAGAAAAGTTTTTATTTCGAAAAATTAGGTACAGTGTTGCTTGCATGTGTTTGGAACTGTAGAGTTGGAAATAAAAATGATTATATTTTATGTGATCGGGATATTCAAGAAATTGATTGTGAAAATTATGACCCCGATAAACCAATAGTACGGGCCTCATCCGATACTGTATGTAATACACGGGGTATTAAATTGCTCGATGTGTGTAAGTCAACGTGTATGCGATTAGCTAACGGTAGATTAGGTGATGATTTTACCACTGGCTCGTATACATATTATTGTCGTCAGACGTGCAGTACACTAGATTACCTACCGGCTCTTTTGTTAAAAGCGGTCTAGTAAATCACTTACCGACCGGTTAACAGGTCTGCAAATAGATACCGACCGGTTATTGTACTATTGTTCTCTATACAATAGAAAATATGTGAAGTCGAGAAACTCGTGCATAACAGTACACAACAAAATTCACCGTAAAATAACGCTGAATTGTGTGTGTGTGTGTGTGTGTGTGTGTGTGTGTGTGTGTGTGTGTGTGTGTGTGTGTGTGTGTGTGTGGGGGGGGGGTAATGACCTCTTTGAATAGGAAAAGGGTCGATATATATTTTAAATATTAATAGAAATAAATTAGCGCATATGGCTGTAAGGACCATCATAACATATTCAAGATTATTTGTGAGAAAAACGAACTGGCTACTGTTCTGGCGTTGAAGTTTGTGTTTTGCCGATATTAAAAAGTACAACAACGCACATTTAGCCTTTCTTTATAGTTTGCTTTTCGGTATACCTAACACATTTGGCGAAAAATATAGCTTCATAAGATACTAGTTTTCGGCATCTATTCCCACAACTATGTCTGAATTTGCACAATCCTGCATTATTTAACAATTTTGCATTACGAGATATATACGACAATTATATTATTGGTGCATATCGAATCAAAGTCAACTTCTGCATCTTTCTTTACCAAAATATTACTTTCAGTGATAGTATAGTTCATCTTAAGTATAAGACCGTTTTTCTTATTTTTTCCCAGATATTTTACACTACACTTTTAATTTTGTATACCAGTGCTCGCCTGTTCTTCGCAAGAATACGACTTGCGCTTCCATTCTAGACCGCGTGCTTTCAAACATATGAATAACGGATAATGCTAATTAAGAATACACCGAAAGAAAATTCTTCCAAACATGGATCAAATTCTAAGAACATTTAAAATCAGCCATAATAATAAAAACAACAACAACAAAACCCAACTTACATGACGGTTTAACTACATGTATTACTAATATTTATCATAGAACCCCGTCTTTTACTTTCCTTTGAAAAAATCGTATATTTTAATTATATAAGAAATAGCTTAATCATCTATTAACCATGAAATTTATTATATATAAAGATAAAGTGTTCCGTTTTTATGATTAGAAAACATTTTTATCTTCCTCAATATTATTTATATTATTAATATGTTATGTATCATATATCAAAATAATGATCTTACCTTTCCCTACTCTTCTTTTTCTGTGACTCAACACAACAAGTACATTACCTGACCTTATTACATAATGAAACCTCACGAAAATCACGAGAATATTCAAAAAACACCTGATTTGTGAACGAATGAATTACAAGAGCGTAGCGGATGGTATCTTTGCTTGGCTTTGGAATGCTTTCTTAAACATGATAAAGTACATAAATAATATGTTACTTGTGAGTAAAATTAATAAATACTAAGTTAAAAACTGATGAATGGATAGAAAAACAAAAGAGTATGTAGGTAAGATAGTTACCGCACTCGGAATAGGTCTGCATAGTATTTACAGACCCGGTGGCCTTTTAAAAACCTCGATCGCTACGCTCTCTCGGTCTTCAAATCGCCACCCGGGTCTGTAAATACTATGCAGACCTATTCCTCGTACGGTAACTATTACTTATCTCTTGTTACAAGAAAAACACTTAAGTATAATACACGATTTTAGAATAAGTGAATTCAATATTTACAGCGACAATGTATTACTTTTATTTAAGATTAAAGGCGCTTTACCTGGTATCGATGAAACAATAATAAACCAACAAGGTGTTTATTTTAAATGGGATGTCGACTGTAAGGATCAGTTTAGACGTGGTATTATAGGAATTTTACCGCGGTTTAACGATATTTTAAATAGCAATGTTGCCAATTCTATTGAAATAAAACAAATGGTTCTTGGTGTTTCGCATTTAGTTTCCGATGTAGCAGATCCATTATTTAAGCATATTTTAGTAATAGTAACAACCGGTCATATCCAGAGAGCAAATGGTTTGATTCTGAGTGCGCTCAGGTAAAACGTATATATAAAGATGCATTAGCTATATTTAATGATAATAATAAATCGACTGAATCTAGGTTTTCACTTTGCAATAAAAAGAAATCTTATAAAAAATTGATGCGTAAAAAGAAACGCGCATTTAAAATTAGAGTGGCAGATGATTTACCCGTCTAAAAAACAGTAAACCAAAAGATTTTTGGAAGCATTTTAAAAACAAGCGAGAGACTACTGACTCACAAATTCCTATTGATGATTTCCGCGATTATTTTAAAGGAATATTTTCTGATATTCAAAGCACATTTATCGAACAAGTTGAAAATTTCAATAGCAACAGTGATTTCAATATCAATAATGCAACTTTCGAGGAATTAAATACTCCTATTACTTTTAATGAGGTACTGTCAACAATTAAACGTCTTAAAAGTAACAAATCATCTTGCCGAAGCGATAATTTGTTAAAAACGAATATTTTATCTCTACGGCAAATATACTCGTTGGGCATATAACAGATTTATTCAATAAGATTTTTATACCCCCACAAACGAAGTTTAGGGGGGGTATATAGGAGTCAGCTTGTCGGTCGGTCGGTCGGTCGGTCCGTCCGTCCGTCGGTCGGTCCACATCATGGTTTCCGGACGATAACTAGAGTTTGGAATGAGGTATTGTAATCAAACTTGGTATATAGCAACCTTATGTGGAAACTCCGGTGGGTATAACATTTGGACCCCCTGGGGTCAAGGTCAAGGTCACCGTTACTAAAAATAGAAAAATGGTTTCCGGACAATAACTAGAGTTAGGAATGAGATATTGTTATCAAACTTTGCATATAGCAAGCTTATATGAAGACCTGGGTTGGTATTGCATTTAGGCCCCCTGGGGTCAAGATCAAGGTCATGGTTACTAAAAATAGAAAAATGGTTTCTGGACAATAACTTGAGTAAGAAATGAGATATTGTAATCAAACTTGGTGTATAGCAAGCTTATATGAAGACCTGGGTTGGTATTGTTTTTGGACTCCCTAGGGTCAAGGTCAAGGTCACTGTTACTAAAAATAGAAAAATGGTTTCCGGACAATAACTAGAGTTAGGAATGAGATATTGTTATCAAACTTGGTGTATAGCAAGCTTATATGAAGACCTGGGTTGGTATTGCATTTGGACCCCCTGGGGTCAAGGTCAAGGTCACCGTTACTAAAAATAGAAAAATGGTTTCCGGACAATAACTTGAGTTAGGAATGAGATATTGTAATCAAACTTTGTGTATAGCAAGCTTATATGAAGACCTGGGTTGGTATTGTTTTTGGACCCCCTGGGGTCAAGGTCACCGTTACTAAAAATAGAAAAATGGTTTCCGGACAATAACTAGAGTTAGGAATGAGATATTGTTATCAAACTTGGTGTATAGCAAGCTTATATGAAGACCTGGGTTGGTATTGCATTTGGACCCCCTGGGGTCAAGGTCAAGCTCACCATTCCTAAAAATAGAAAAATGGTTTCCGGACAATAACTAGAGTTAGGAATGAGATATTGTAATCAAACTTTGTGAAAAGCAAGCTTATTTGGAGACCCCAGTTGGGATTATTAATTGAAATATTTCTTTGTACACAGTTGATAGTTTGTGTTGAAAGTTTTCTTCAGACTACTTTTTTTTCAAAAAGCTGCTGGTGGGGGTATTAATCACCTTCAGTGATAGGTCTAGTTGATTCTGGTCACTTTCCCGAAATTTGGTCTCAAGGTTTTATAGTGCCATTACATAAAAAAGGTCCAAAAAATATCCCGAATAATTATCGTGGAATAACTCTCATTAGTAATTTTGGAAATTTTTTTACTTCTGTTCTTACTAGAAGAGTTGAAAAGTGGTTTGATGATAACAATTGTTTATCAGATGCACAGTATGGCTTTCGTAGGGGTAGTAGTACAGTCGACGCGGTATTTGTTTTACATAACTTGAAAGAGCATGTTTTAACTCAAAAAATGCGACTGCCATGCGCTTTTATAGATCTCACGAAAGCATTTGACTCTGTTTATAGAAACGCTTTATGGTTCGAATTGTTTAACATGGGTTTTAATGGAAAATTTCTAAAGATGTTCCAGGCTATGTATACTGTTGTTAAATCATGTATTAAGTATTGCTACACATTCTCAGACTTTTTTGAAATTTCAATTGGTCTTCGTCAAGGTCTAAATAAATCACCGGTTATGTTTGCACTTTTTTAGAGGACTTAGAACTATATTTACAAAACAGAATAAAATGTGGTTTGTCAAATTTTGAACTTTGTATCATTATTTTACTCTTTGCTGATGATATGGTGTTAGTAGGACAATCTATAGAAGATTTACAATCAAGTCTAAACTTATTATATGAATATTGTACATACTGGGGTTTACAAGTTAATACTTCAGAACCAAAAGTCGTTATATTTAGAAAAAGGAGCCCCTTGAGACAGAACGAAAAACTTTTTTATAATAATGAACAATTAGAGATAGTTAATGATTTCAACTATTTAGGAGTCGTTTTAAATTATACGGGTTCATTTGTTTTGAATAATCAATATATTATTGGAAAAGCCTTAAAAGCATGTAACGTTCTACGTTCTTATCAATAAGGTAGAATTATCACCATATATTTCTTTACAATTATTTGATTCTTTTGTTGGCTCTATTCTGAATTATGCATGTCCTGTATGGGGATTTTCTAAGTCAAAAGATATTGAAAGTGTACATCTCAAATTTTGCAAATATATTTTAGGTGTTAAGAAAAGTTCCAGCAACAGTGCTGTATACGGAGAATTAGGAAGATACCCTTGATATAAAAACAGATATGTTCAAATGATAAAATATTGGTTAAAGATTTCAAATACAAATAATATTATTTTAAATACGATATATAATAACTCATTAAAACAATGTTTAAATGGTGTCAAAAATTGGACAAACAATGTTAAAATATTATTAGAAAATTATTGTTTGGCAGATGTATTTTTGAAACCAAATGACATTAATATAAATGAATTTTTGGTACATTTTAAACAAAGAGTTTTGGATTGCTTTAAACAAAAATGGCAAGCAGATTTAAACAATAACAATGTTTTAAACACTCTTTATATTCATCTAAAACAGATTTTAATTTTGAAAATTATTTAAATACTATCAAATCTAAATATTTAAGGTGTAGTATTACGCGTTTAAGAATTTCTTCGCATAATCTTAGAATTCAAACAGGTAGATATGGTAGGAATAAAATAGATAGACAGGAAAGATTATGCCAATTGTGGCAATGCTCTGAGATTGAAGACGAGTATCATGCAGTGTTTACCATGATTTAAGAATTCGATTAATTAAACGTAATTTTTATCATAGACCAAGTATGTACAAATTCATAGAAATGCTAAGGTTAAACAATAAATTAGTTCTAAACAATTTTAGCAAATTTATTTATTTAGCCAATATGAAAAGAAATGATTTATTGAATTAATATCCTAGACTTTAAGACTATAACAATGTTCATAATATTCACTGTAGGACACTTTATTAGTGAAAATTGCTGTTATGCAATATCTGATTCATATTTATTAGAGCTTATTCTCCATATTGTATAAACTGAAACATTAAGTATTCTCTTTCAATTGAATACCAACCGTGACAAAATGTTTTATTTGTATTACTAATTGATGTATAACGAGATACATGTAAATGTATAAGTTAAATAAAATTTTCTTCTGTCTTCTTCATATTTTGAAGTAAATGTCAGACAAAAAGAATCAGCACTAAATAAAAGCATCTTAACTGATTTTCAATAGAAAGAACAATCACTGATTTTCAATAGAAAGAACAAAGTAAGTTTGAATTAGATTTGTGGCGAAACAAACGAACAGATTCATACAGTTTTAGGAAAATCGATTCGTATCCATTCATATTAGTTTTGGATCCAAAATAAGATGAACAACGTGTTTTACTTTATCACTTATTTTCCATCAAAAGGAGTTGATTTTGGCCTGTCATGATGTAATGAAATACTTCACATATAATAAAATATATAGCCAGGTGGAATGGTTTCACGACCGACACACTAACACATTTCTAGTTAATAACGTTTTCAAAATGAAGCTTAATGTATGTTCATGTGAAATTTGACAGAATAAAATGATGACGTTAAACAAGCGAAACCGTACAGTACGCTTCCATTTCGAATAAGATTCCAACAATTATTTATTTCTGGTATATTCTTTTAAAAAGTATGAAATTGTATGTGTTATTTTGTCAATGATATCCCAATGAATGATTTTCCGGCAGATTCTCTCATAAACAACATTACATTTATTGATTGATTCATTGTAATATACGATTGTTTCTTGTTTGTTTATTTGGTGGAATGGTTTTACGGCACACTAACACAGTTCTAGTGAGTAACGTATCTTTATGTATGATAATGTGGAATTTGAAAGAATAAATTGATGACAAGAAACAAGCGAAAACGTACGCTTCCTTTTCAAATTAGATTCCAACAATTAATTTTTCTGGTATATTCTTTTAAAAAGTATGAAATTGTATGTGTTATTTTGTCAATGATATCACAATAGATGATTTTTCGGCAGATGCTCTCATAAACAACAACATTACATTTATTGATTGATTCACTGTAATATACGATTGTTTCTTGTTTGTTTGTTTGGGTTTTAACGGCACATAGACACATAACTGGCCATACCACGCCGAACACTATTATTGTTTACACCTTTTACACATTTTCTCAAACAAAAACAAGTGTTTGGGGTCTAAAGACAGCATTTCTAAATATTTGAGACCTTCAAAGGGGCGGAATAGGCGTTAAAATACGTCCATTTGAAGTAACTAACTAATTTACATTATCTTTAATATATGGATGTATGTTAGCCATACTTTTGTTGATCTTTTCATTTTCTATCATTGTCAAGTATAAGCTACACTAACATTTTCCAAAGAGCACAAATCATAATGTATTTTGTAACAATGAATAATGTCTTATAAAAAAATATGCTTAAGGCGCTGCTAGGGAATTATAGTTGTGTATAGGTAAGAATCGATCGGTAATAAGGTCGATGCACGAGACTTTTTTTAAATAAAGAGAATTAATGTATCTCTAACGAACGCACAAAACGACAAAATTTAAAATGGTGCAGGCTCGGTTTGATTGAGCTTGTTGGAAAGTGCAAGTTACTGTCAACGCCCCTATACACCGATTTAAGCAGTATAACATAAATATATTAAGGAAGTATTATTATGCGTCCGTTCCATTCATCACTGCATGCCAACATCAACTATATATCAACTGAATAACACAAGACCTCAGTCGATTGTGTTTGTTTGATTAGTTTACGACACGGGACACCAACACAACATTTCCAGTGAATAAAGTATGAAATTGTTTTTTTAGGCCCAAACTGGGTAACCCCGTTTATTCACCCCGTAATAGGTATGAGAGGGTCGGGGTCATCCCCCTCATACCTTACATTATTTATACATGTATATCACATTGTTATATTTACAAACAAAATATCATAATTTACCTTAAATTTTATCATATAATTAAAGAATACAAATAGTCCATTTTACACATGTACATAAGTTATTTAAAAAACAAAATCAAAAGAGAACCTAACATAAATATAGAAAGTCAGTGTAATTTATTCGATAAACAATCTTACAATTTGCCATCTTTTAATTTCAGTGTCAGTCAAATTGGTATTTTTGTAAATTGTCCAGGCTAATTTAAGGCTATTTTTAAAGCCATTACATGTGGGTAACATTTTTGTTTCTCTTAGACAAATATATGTTTTTTCTTAATTCTAAAAACAATATATCATATTCGAAATCCTTATCTTCAGAACCTAAAAATGAAAGATTTACAGTTGAAAATATTGTCAAAATTGTGTATATTATTTTGCAAATATTGAAATAAAGACTGAACTTTTTGACATTCCCAAAATAAATGTATACGTGTTACAGAAAGTACACATTTTATTATGAACAATTTTCATTTTAAACAGCAGTGCATTTGTTGCTAAAGTTCTGTGAAATATTCTAGTCTGAAACCACTGAATTTATTAATCTTTGGTACATTTAAATACATAACTATATATCAATGACCAGTTTATGTTATTATCTATGACGTATGTTTTCCATTTTTCCTTACTTGTTGGTACGTCTGTATTTCTAACAAAAGTTTCATACAGGTGTTTCCTATTGCTATTTGTAATAATAACAGCTAACAATAGGATATTGAACATTTAGCACATCAGTTTTAATGGTAGTATTTAGCTTTAGCATGTATGATTTTATAGCCTGTTTTAAACCATGATATTCTTAAAAATTAACTTGTTTGCCTATACACTGTTCTAAAAGATTTAACTCAATAAAATCACCTTGTTCATTAAGAATATCTTTCACAAATCTGATTTCTTTGTCATAAAAATATTTAATGTAGATATATCTATGTCCTATTGAAAAGCAATGGTTATAAAACAGTGGCATATGTAATATTTGTTCAAAACTATCTTTACAAAGTTTATCAACAAAGGTCATGTAAGCTTTTAAAACATCAATCCAAGGAGCATTCTTAATCTTATTTTTAATTAATATACAATACATTTTTCCAAAGTTAAAAACTTTATCAATATTAAACAATGAGTTCACAAACTTATAACATTTACTATAACAATTACTAACCTATCTTTTAAACCATTTTATTTTTAAAGAATGAACATAACTACTAATATCTACCATGTTAAGACCAACTTCTTTGTATGTTTTAATGATTACAGATTGTTTTATTTTTGCCTTACCTTCCCATGTAAAATCATAAAATAAATCATTGTTTTCAAAAAAGCAGTATTAGCTGTAGTTAGGCCTATAAAACAATGAGTAAATAAAGGAAGTAATATTGACTTAACAACAGTGATTTTTCCTAGTGGAGTTAATACCCTTTTTTCCAATGACTAATACTATTTTTTACTTTCTGCAGCTTTTCATAAAAATTTAGATCAATCGTTTTTTCTAAATTTCATCAAAATTTAATCCTAACAGTTTAAACTGTATGTCACCCCATGTTAGTTTCCACCTTGTCTTAATTGATCTAGTACTATATTTAAGAGAACCTATCCAATTAACCTTGGTTTCTTCTCCAAATCCCTCCAGAGGTGTGCACGTCGCGGAGAAGGCACACGGCAGGTCAAGATCAAGTCATCTCAAGTACCAGAGGTGATTGGTTGACCTGTCGTGACTAACTCTGGAGGGTGGCGCTAACAAGAGCCGTTTTATGTCAACCGCCTGTTTGCAGCCGTCACGGAACTTGATGCTTTTCCGGTATTGTCTTTCCTCCATCGAACAAGATCGGCATGAAAAAGACGTCCCCGATGAGACTTCTAGAGTGGACCGGCATGGACTCTGAGATCTCGGACATATGGAATTTCCGGCGCCGAGCTAAAATAAACCTAATACAACAAAAAAAACCTTGGTTTTTTCAAAATTTATCTTTAAACCCGAAATTTCAGTAAATTTATTTAACAGATTTAAAGCAGTATTAAGTAATTTTTCTGAACCATCCAAAAGTAGTGATGTATCTTCCGCAAATATTTTATGTTCCTCGCCATCGATTTTTATACCTTTAACATCTTTACATTGTCTTATTTTAACTGCTAAAATTTCTGCACACAGAATAAAGATATAAGGAGAAACTGGATAACCTTGTCTACAACCTCGTTTAATTTAAAAAAAATGGATAAAAAATCATTCAATATTACACAAGTTTCAGTATTATATTAAAACAGAGAAATCCATTTCCTAAACATTGGACCAAAATGAAACAAGCAATTATCATAGTATTGCAAGCAATCCATAAGTCCCCTACCGGTTAGAACTCCATCAACATTCTGAAGGGCCATTGGCCATTCACTAATGTTTCAATTTTTCTCTATTTTAAGTCAATTTGTTGGAAAAGTTCTTTAAAAGTGATCACAGGAAACAGTTTTTATGAACAGACAGACAGACTGAAGGACACTCTAAAGTTAATATTTGAAATATCCCTGTTACCAAAATATAACATTTTTAAAAGCAAAATTCTTAAAGAGGAGATAACTCTTGAATTAAAGATGCAATTTCATAAAAAATTTCAGCTCTTTTTGACTAATCACAAATATTGTAACAGTTATATTTGCCATGTTTCAAGCCTATTTGTTGCCAAGGCAACCAATATTTTTTCAAAATAGGAAGAAAAGATAAGATATGCATAATCTCCAGACTGCCATCTACCCATATGTCAAGTTTCATAAAAATATTTCCAGTACTTTTTGAGTTATCACTGGATCCAGTTTATGTGTAAAATTTGCCATATTTTCAGTCTATGTGTTGCCATAGCAACCAGAATTTTCAACATAGGAAGAAAAGAAAAAACGTGCATAATCTCCAGACTGCCATCTACCAATATTACAAGTTTCATAAAAATATTTCCAGTGCTTTTTGCGTTATCACTGGATCCAGTTTATGTGTAAAATTTGCCATATTTTCAGCCTATTTGTTGCCATAGCAACCAAAATTTTCAACATGGGAAGAAAAGAAAAAGACGTGCATAATCTCCATACTGCCATCTATCCATATATCAAGTTTCATAAAAATATTTTCAGTACTTTTCAAGTTATCGCGGGATCCAGTTTTGTGGACGGACGGACTGACGGACTGACAGACAGACGGACAGACAGACAGACGGACGGAGGGTAAACCTAAAGTCCCCTCCGGTAAACCGGTAGGGGACTAATAATGAGAGACATTTCTCTATAAATGTAAATGATAAAATATCAAAAGCTTTTTCAAAATCAATCATCATTAGTAAACCTGATATATTATCTTCAGTGTATTTCATTATATCATACAATTATCTAGTATTTTCACCAATGTACCTATTTTTAATAAAACCAGTTTGATCTTTTGACCCTAAAATATCTAAAACACTTTTAAGTATGCTTGCTATACTACCTGAGGCTAATTTATATACTACAATTAATCAAGTAATCGGTCTCCAGTTTTTTAAAAAATGTTTAGGCTTATTTTGTTTTGGAATGAATGTAATTGTTCCTAATTTTTGATTTCTAGAAAATGAATTAACCTTATATGCATAATTAATAGCTTTCACAAGAAGATGTCCAATTCTATTCCAAAAAAGTTTTGAAGAAATTTACTGTAAATCCATCACACCCAGAGCTTTTATCATTTTTCATATTTTTTAATGTAAAGGGGGATTTTATCATATGAAAGGAGACCTTCAAGCTTGAGCGATTCACTATCAGACAACATGTTAATATCACAATCTCTCAATTCTCTATCAATATAACAATCATTCAAAGTTACATTTCTGTATAATTTTTCATAATAAGCACTAGTTTCTGTAATTATATCATTTTGATCATAAATAAAAGTTCCATCATCAAGTTCCAGAAAAGGTATTGTCTTAGCTGAACAATGTGATTTCTCTAAATTTAAAAAGTAATTAGAAGGTTTTTCTCCAGATTCAATCCATTGTGACCTTGACCTAATCATAGCACTCTATATTTTATAGTTTCTTAATTGAGTCAATTCATTTTGTAAATGTTGAAGTTCGTCTTTATTATCATTTGTCAAGTTTTGTTCTAGAAAGATAATTTCTTCAAATATTTTTTTTCACATGTTTGTTTGTTTTGTGTTTTTACGTCACATCGACACAGTATAGGTCATATCGCGACGTTCCAGCTTTACTGGTGGAGGAAGACCTCAGGTGCCCTTCCGTGTATTATTTCAGGCACGAACGGGCACCGGAGTAGAACCACCGACGTTCCGTAAGCTAGCTGGATTTTTCTTTCTTTAGCCTCTTTATTGTTTATATCCAAAACATAATCTATATTATATACAGGTAAACAATATTGCAATTTTATTTCATCTATTTTCTTAATAATGATATCAAGGAATTCAATGTCATGTAAAAGAGCATTATTAAATTTCATAAACCTTTTCCATGATTAACAGGAACAAAACAAAACTCCAAATATATCATTGAATGATCAGATCTATAACTAGCATCAATGTCACATTTACGTACAAACTGATATAATTTTTTTGTTATAAGAAAAAAATCTTTAATAAAATGTGTTTCTTGCAGACAAAGTATATCAGCATATTTTGTATGAAATAGATTAAAAACATCACGCCTCTTGATGCTGTCATATAAACCACGGCAATTGAAGTGAAAATTTTAATATTACTCATTGCTAATTTTTACAAAAAAAAACATCATTATATCTAAAATAGATGTAAAAATTACACTTGACTAAGTTAAATATATATTACCAGGGGACACTTTAAACAAACATACAGACCTCAAAAACATAGTGTAATATGGTGGCATATAAAAAATAAATTACACTTACTGCAAAAAGCAAGAAAAAAAGGAGTAAAAGTTGTGTTAAATATAAATGAATCGTGCAAAAATATGTTACTGTGTTATTTTTTTTATATCAATATTTTTTCACTTTTCTTAATAATAAATGTGCCAGAAACCATAAGCATTCACTGTGATGAATTACTCAATGCATTTTTCAGCATGTTTTGATTACAATAATAACATAAACTAAATTTAAACTAAATAACCACCGGGCTGGAAATAGGGCCCTGAAATCAACCAGAGCACCTCCCTGGCAACGTAAAATGCAAGCATTTTTCCTCTCTGCCAAAGCAGGGCGCCCCCAGGGTGCTGGGGACAATACTAGCCACCCTCGCTTGAGATGTCCCTGACCCCATATCCAGCAAAGGATGTGATAATAGAGTAATCAGTTTAAGGAACTTTTAATACAGGGAATAAGAAAAAAAAAACAAACCAATAAAGCATACAAAAAAAAACACCATTGGACATGTGTATCAATGAAAAGTTCCAAGATAATGGCAAGAAAAAGTAATTATCTAACAATAATCTTTGTAAGGGAGGCAATTGAAATTGATGTATGACCATTGAAATTATTTAAGAGAAGTAGCTGTATGCTTACATATATGCATATACATACATATTACACATAACATTATTATATTCTTTATTTCCACTTTATAGTTATAGTAACATTATATTACAAGTATTTACAAACAGCTTTCTACTATAAACAAAATAGTTGACACATGTACAAAGAACAATATAAACAATATTATTACTTCCAAAATCTTGACAAACATTATACATACACATATCTACACATAACCATATATATATATGCACCTGTATACATACTTCCATATGTATACACATATATATACATACACACATATGTATGCCCCATGTATAGATACATATGTACATATACACAATGGGATCACATATACATGTATATAAATTCTCGACAGAGTAGACAAGTTTCCTACATACAGTAATGTAATAGTCTAGGTAAATCTGAAATGGTTCAAGGTAGGAAACTTTTGTTATGAAACGAAGAATATTATATACTTTTTATGTCCCCTGAACTTTGATTGGTATCATATAAAAATTGTAAACATTTGACTGTAATTGAAGGATCATATCTCGTAAACAATATCTTTCATTTCTAACAACATGTAATGAATGCGAAGATATTCTAATTCTTGTAAGATACTTCCTTAAAGTACTTGGTATTATATCAAGATAATTTTCATATACAAAAGAATCTTTAACATGATTATACAAATACAAAACAGGACTGCTCTCTTTACCAGAAAGCCAACTTTGTAAAAAACAATCAAATACCCTTTGCTTAAATATTGGTAAAAATATTTTACTATTTACGAAATCTGGAAAATCCTAAATTTCACTAAAACCATGATTACATAATAACAATTTAAGATTTGATAACCAATTTTTCTTACCATTATTACAGTCTTCAAGAGCAATGCTATATACATTTTTAAGAATGATATTATCTGTCTCAAGCATTTTAAACCAGAATCCTAAAATCTTAACATATCTTGAAATATATAAAGGATAACGTGCTAGTTCACCATACACAGCAACATTACATGAATTAACTTTTACATTTAATATTTATTTACATAATTTAAGTCTTTCAATGTCCTTTGATTTAGTAAAACCCCATATTTCAGCAGCGTAATTTAAAATTGAACAAACAAAAGAGTCAAAAAGCTGACATAACACTTTAGGTTTTAACTGATATCTATTACAATTAATCAGTAGTACATTTAGAGCTTTATGAGCTTTACCAATCAAATGTTCTTGATTTAAACAAACACTACCAGTATAACTAAGTATTGTTCCTAAGTATTTGAAGCTATCGACAATATCTAAATGTTTCCATTCGTAATAAAATAATTCATTATTTTTCAAACCTCCACGTCTTCTGAAAACAACAACGTTGGTTTTATCAATATTTACTTCTTATTGTTTACAATAAGCATTCAATATCGTCGAACTTCTATTTATATCATCTGGTATATTTCCTAAAATGACCATATCATCAGCGAACAGTAACAAAATCAAAGCAATATCGTTTATATTCAAACCACTATTTATATCCCTTTGTAAAAACAATTCAAAGTCATATAAAAAGAGGGAAAATAAAATCGGTGAAATACCCTCCCCCCCCTTGACGTAGACCTACAGCATAATTAAAGAATTCTGAGTAACTATTACATATCCTTACACACGATTTTACTTTACTATACATGTCTTTTACTAGGCGTAACAATTTACCTCTAATCCCACAATTACTTAATTTTAACCAAAGCGCGTTTCTCTATATACAATCGAAAGCCTTCTTAAAATTGTGCATCTGACAAAACATGGTTTTCTGCGCAATATTGTATTTTAATCTTTTATTTAAAATAGATGTGAATAATTTCGATAGACAACTAACAAACGTAATTCCTCTTTAATTATTAACATTATTTTTGTCACCTTTTTTATACAACGAAATTACCATACCTTCAGACCATGTGTCTGGGAAATACCCGCCATCAAGTACATAATTAAAAATATCACAAATATGCGAGGATAAAATATCAATACATTCAATAAAATATTCATTTAACAGGCACTCAATACCAGGTGATTTATTTGTTTTTAAAGTTGTGATTGCTTCCAAAATTTCATTTACAGTTATACGTTTATATAAAATATCATCCGATCCATTTAAATTTTCAAAATCATTGTTGCGTGAAAAATCTTCGGACTCCGTGTTACTTGCTTGGAATATATCATAACCTAATTCTGAAAAATACTTAAAAAAAAATCATCTAATGAAATGTCATGATTTACCTTATTATTACATGTAAATAACTTCCAAAAGTCTTTCGGCTTAGAAAATCGTAAGCTCTCAATTTTTTCAACTTTTTTCAATTTAAACAAACGTCTCTTTTTCTTAATCAAATTCTTATATTTAGCTTTATAAAAACACAACTGCTCCCTATTTACAACACTATTATCTACTTTAAAATTATTTAATGCGTTTATATACAACTTTTAGCTTGTAAACAATCATTATCAAACCACTCCTTATCCTTAACAATACATTTATCAATAAATGTAGGCTGATTATGTATACTATAATTCCTACAAAATAACGGATTCGCAATTTCTTGTATCACATTGTTAAAGCCTAATAAAAGAGAGTCTATCGCAGAACGATCAGTTAAATCTACATTATGACATAATTCGTTTCATACTGGTAATTTTCCAATAAGATTCGATCTGAAACTATCTCTAAGTTCGGGGGACCATACATATTTAAAAAAATTGTCATTTTGTTCCCTAAGTTTACACTTATAATCAATATTGAAAGAAATAGGGCAGATGTCATTTTGTATAATATCAAAGAGGTCAACATTATGCACATCATACGCTGGCGAATCCTCACACCATATGTACACACAACATATGTAAACATCTTCTTGAAACTTGAATTTTTTTTATCTAGCTTAATCCAAATTATAGTATTATAATGGTTTTTAACAATACTAATAACACCTTGTAAATAATCTCTATAATATAGCGCAACACCTCCGCTGCTACGCTTGGCTCTTCTGTGCTTGAATTTTGTGTAATAGTTATGCGAAATAAAGCCTGATATATAGATGTTGCTGTTTTTGTTGCACCAAGTTTCACATAAAAATATAATGTCATGTTCAATAATCGAATCAATAAAATCCTGGTTACTCCTTTTTATTTCCGTTAAACCGTTTACATTCAAGGCACAAATACTCAATTCTCCATGCACAAATACTCAATTCACCCTCTCCGCGTTCCTATTTCTGAGCCTTTCCATCAATGTACAAAGTATCATATGACAGCCATGCTTTAATACCTTTCTGCCTAGTTTCTTTCAATTTTGGCAGTAGTTCTTTCCTCTTGTCGATAACCTCTTTTGGAAATTGTTCGTTCACATAACAATCGGTATTCTTTACAAGTTCCCTCTCTTTAAATAAATTAAATTTGGCGACGATATTTCTAGGCTTGCCATTTCTACCATGATTTCCTATTCTGTGCACTCTTTCAAATTCCATTTCTTTAACTAAATCATTTGCTATTTTCATTTTATCTGTCAGAAAATTCTTATCACTTGTTAAGTCTTCATTATTTCCCGTTGGGGCCTCATCAATGTTTGTAAATACTAGGTTATTCCTCCTTGATTGAGATTGAATGTAAACAAGGTCATCGTTGAGTTTTTTGTTTCTGTCTTCAAGATCGGCTATTTTGGATGTAACAATACCAACATTGAAATCTGTACTTTCAACTTTTTCTTCGACCATATTAAGACTTGCATTTGTTTAGTCATTTTGATCCAAAGTTTAACTAAATCTTTGTCATAATTTTTTTTTTCTCCAGAGATTGCAAACATGTTAATTTTGATTCAACATTTCCCAGTCTCGTGTTTACTTTTTCAAGGCATTTCATGATATCAGAGTTAGATGGAGAACTGCCCGCCATTGTTTCACTGTTCACCGGGAGCTCGGACTGGATTGATAAGGCTGTTATATCTTGCGTTGAAATATCATCAAATAAATTGTTCAAATCAAGAGAAATACTATTTTCATCACTATATGATACTGAATTTGCTTCTTTCAAAATGTTACTCACGGTATTTATATCTTCTGGTGATTGTGTATATCTACCTGATTTTCGCTCATCTTTCACTGAATTGTCACTATGTTTCCTTTTTTATTCCTCTTATTACCACCCATTTAGAACAAAAAAATTGCCCAAACAACACTAAAACACACTGATTACACATTTACAAAAGTTTACTACATATTATATCTTTAACATCCAAAAATTGAACAAATTTTCATCTTTTTCAAGAACCAGGAAAAACACCTGTTTACACCTTGATCACGTGACTTACCTTGGTGTTGTCCTGCCAGTTCTTCTCTTCTCTCTGTAAAACTTAATCACTTTATCTATATTGTCAAAAATGTCAAACTTTATTCTTTCTTCCATTGTTGTAAGCCCATATACAGAACCATTGAAAAACCATGCACTCACTATGTTTGGATGAAGTAGACGATTTATTAATCCAGAATTCAATGTTGTATGTCGTCGACAAGTTTGTACCCAGCTTCCTTCATTATTTTCATTTTTCGCATTATTCTTGACTTAACATCATTGTTTAAAGTTTGTTATAATACAGCTCTGCTTTCATGCTTCTTAAATGTTGGAATTGTATGAATTGCAGTTATTTCCCTTCTTTCAAGATTCCCTTCTTTTTGTTTCAGTATGGTTATTATAACTTAATCTGTCAATGATTCCACGATTATTTTCTGGGATACATGTATTAAGTATTTTTATGTTATTTTTTCTTGAATATTGATCATTATAATTTGATCTTTTGGTAGCATCTTTCACTTCAGTTTCATTTTTTTCAATCTGTCTTCAATTTCATCCACTCTTCTGGTTGTGTAATTATTTTCTTTCATAAGTCTCTCCCTTAAGCTTTGATTATCAAATTCTAGCGAGGTGATTTTTTCATTTATCTCTCTTGTTTTTTCAATTACTTCAGCTTTTACCATGCTTTTTATATTCTTTTGCAGTGCACTGATTGCACTTGTAATTAATTTTGACACTATAAGTTCTATATCTTTCTTCTTTATCAAGTGTTGTAAATCACCTTTTAATCCTCCTAGATTTTCTGTCATAATATCTAATTGATTTTGTATCAAAGTCATGTTCATACTTTCGTTGCTTAAGGTACTGTCATTGCTTACCTGATATAGGTCTTTTGGCTGGAGGTTGTTTTGTCCCCTTTGTCACTGTTTTTGACTTACTATTGTTTACATTGTCCCTACTGCCTTGACCTGATCCCTGACCTTTACCTGACATTGTGTATGTTTTGCTATTTCCAACTTAATCCAGCTCAATTAGTTTATAATCCTTACAATCACAGGTAAAAATCCAGGTAAAATCAAGTCTTACACCATGTATATAATCCCAAAAGCATATGATTTCAAACAATGGAAACATTTTCTTTCTCAAATATCTCCATAAATCTTTATTTATTTTTCACTATATTTCATCATCTCATGCACTATATTTTAAATTTCCATTTGATATAAAAAATAATACTATTGAATCACTAAAAACTACATATTTTTCAGAAAAACTTCAGAGCAAATTATCTGCACATTTTAAACTGAAAAGCCCTGAGGCTAACCTATATTAAATTGTGTAATTTTGTCGACGATATAACAATGAATGATTCAGTGAGGAATGAGAAAGCATCATAACATAATGTAAACATTTTGTATAGCAATTTAATATACACTAATTAAACATGGCATACAAAGTATCATGCAATTCATTTTTGCCATACCTTTATTATTTGGACTTGCGAATAATATGCATTAAGGAAGTATAATATGCGTCCGGTCGATGACATCACTGCATGCCAACATCAACTTTAAATCAACTGAATGACATAAGGCCTCATAGTCGATTGAGTTTGTTTGGTTGGTTTTACGGCACACCAACAACAGTTCTAGTGAATAACGTTTTCAAAATGAAGCTTTATGTATGTTCATGAGGTATAAGACAGTATAAATCTATGATGTGAAACAATGAAAAACTGTACACTTTAATTTCAAATTCAATTCCAATAATTAAATTAATTTATCAGGTTAATTTGTTTAGAAAGAGTATGACATAGTGTAATTGTGCCTACGATATTTCAATGAATGATTCAGTGAGGAATGACATAATGTAAACATTTTGTATAGCAATTTTTTAATATACACTTTATCAATCATGGCATACAAAGTAACAGATAATTCATTTTTGCCATACCTTATCAATTGGACTTGTGAATAATATGTTTTGTAAAACGATAAATCAAAATAAATTTAATGAACGATAAAATCCGTATCCAGTCAAAAAAGTTTGGCATCCAAAATAACATAGGCCAAATTTTTTACTTTATTACTTAGTGTTGATTTTGGCCTGTCATGATTTAATGAAATACTCTACTTATAATAAAATATATATCCTGGTGGAATGGGTTTACGGCACTACAACACAGTTCTAGTGAATAACGTTTATAAAAATGAAGCTTAATGTATGTTCATGTGGAATTAGACAGAATAAAATGATGACGTGAAACAAGCGAAAACGTACGCTTCCATTTCAAATTAGATTCCAACAATTAATTCATCTGGTAAATTCTATTAAAAAGTAAGAAAATGTATGTGTTATTTTGTCAATGAATGATTTTCCGGCAGATACTGTCACAAACAACAACATTACATTTATTGATTTATTCATTGTAATATACGATTGTTTCTTCTTTGTTTGTTTGGGTTTTAACGGCACATAGACACATAACTAGCCATACCGCGACGAACACTAACACCTTTTACACATTTTCTCAAACAAAAACAAGTGTTTGGGGTCTAAATACAGCATTTTTAACTATTTGAGGTCTGGAAAGGGGAGGAATAGGCGTTAAAAAGACGCCCATATGAAATAAGTAACTAACTTACATTATCTTTAAAATATGCATGTATGTTAGCCATACTTTTGTTGATCTTTCCATTTTCTATCATTTTTGTTTGTATAAACATTTTTATTATCAGAAGACATATTCCTTCCTGAAAAAGAATCACTGTTAGTGATTCATACAGCTGCGAGAAATATGCTCGAACCCTTGGCATTTAGTACACTTAGTAAAGGTGATGTTACATGGGGAACACTGGTATAGTTTGAAGAACGATAAATCAAAATAAATTTAATAAACAATAAAATCCGTATCCATCACATCATAAACAAAGTGTTTAACTTTATTACTTATTGTTGATTTTGATGTAATGAAATACTTTACTTTAAAATATATAGCCAGGTGGAAGGGTTTTACGGCACTACAACACAGTCCTAGTGAACAAAGTTTTTAAAAAAAGAAGCTTAATGTATGTTCATGTGGAATTAGACAGAATAAAATGATGACGTGAAACAAGCGAAAACGTACGCTTCAATTTCAAATTAGATTCCAACAATTAATTCATCTGGTAAATTCTATTAAAAAGTAAGAAAATGTATGTGTTATTTTGTCAATGAATGATTTTCCGGCAGATGCTGTCACAAACAACAACATTCCATTTATTGATTCATTCATTGTAATATATGATTGTTTGTTTTTAGTTCGTTTGTTTGGGTTTTAACGGCACATATACACATAACTGGCCATACCGCGCTGAACACTTTTATTGTTAACAAAAGAATATTAAATGGATTGAGATAGAGTAAAAAGCTTTTCAGCGTTGGTTACATGATATCACAATAAATGATTCAATGAGGAATGGGAAAGCATCATAACATAATGTAAACATTTTGTATAGCAATTTACTATACACTGTATTAAACATTGCATACAAATTAGCATATAATTCATTTTTGCCATTCCTTTATTAATTGGACTTGTGAATAATATGTTTTGGAACACAATAAATCAAAACAAATTAAAACAAGAGGGCTATGGTGGCTCGAGGTCGTTCACCTGTATATAGGCCCCCGGAGACGGGCCAGTTTTAACCCCAGGGCTTTTATTTGAACAAATTTTGAAGACACCTATTAGAAGATGTTTCATGATGTTAAGTTTTTACTACACACATATAATGTAAAACAATGACCTTTGCACCCCCCGGCAGGGCCAATTTTAACCCAAGGGCTTTTATTTGAACAAACTTGGTAGACACCCACAAGATGTTTCATGTTAAACATCATACATCTTACCTCTAGCTCATTTGGTTTTTTAAAAGAAGATTTTTTAAGTTTTTACTATACACATATAATTAAAAACAATGACACCTCTGGGGCAGGGCCAGTTTTGACCCCAGGGCTTTTATTTGAACAAACTTTGTAGACACTTACTAGAAGATGTTTCATACTTAATATCTAAAATCTAGCTATTTGGGTTTTTTCAAAGAAGATTTTTAAGTTTTTGTCATACACATATAAGGAAAATCAATGACCCCCGGGGAGGGGCCAATTTTGACCCCAGGGCTTTTATTTGAACAAACTTTGTAGACACTCACTAGAAGATGTTTCATGCTTAATATCTAAACACTAGCTATTTGGATTTTTTCAAAGAAGACTTTTTAAGTTTTTGCAATACACATATAAGGAAAATCAATGACCCCCGGGGCGTGGCCAATTTTGACCCAAGGGCTTTTATTTGAACAAACTTTGTAGACACCCTTTAGAACATGTTTCATGCTAAATATCTTAGCTCTAGCTCTTTTGGTTCTTTAAAAGAAGATTTTTAAGTTTTTACTATATGCATATAGGGAAAATCAATGACCCCCCCCCCCTGGGGCGGGGCCAATTTTGACCCCAGGGCTTTTATTTGAACAAACTTGGTAGCCACTCTCTAGAAGATGTTTCATGCCAAATATCTAAGCTCTAGCTCTTTGGGTTTCTTAATAGAAGATATTTAAATTTTTTCTTTCGGTTGCCATGGTAACCATAGTTCTGCATGGAAATAAATTCTTTGAACAATTTTTAAAGGTGACCACCAAAGGAACATTCCTGTGAAGTTTGGATGAAATTGGCTTTGTGGTTTATGAGGAGATGTCATTTAAAGTAAAAGTTTACAGACGGACGGATGGACGACGGACGGACGCCGGACGGAAAAGCGATCACAAAAGCTCACCCTGTCACTTTGTGACAGGTGAGCTAAAAAACCAATGAAATCCGTATCCATTGGAGTTTACATCCAAAATAACATAAACAACACATTTTACTTTATTACTTATTTTCCGTCAAACGTAGTTGATTTTGGCCTGTCATGATGTAATGAAATACTTCACTTATTATAAAATATATAGCCATTTGGAATGGTTTTACGACACACTAACACATTTCTAGTAAATAACATTTTCAAAATGAAGCTTAATGTATGTTCATGTGGAATTAGACAGAATAACATGATGACGTTAAGCAAGCGAAACAGTACGCTGCAATTTAACAAGAGCTGTCAGAAGGACAGCGCGCTCGACTTTTTTAGTGCTTGCCTATAAAACAAAACTTTGACAGTTAAGGGCACACAAGACTTTAACTAGGAATTTCTAAGTACAAATCAAGAAACATTTTCACAGAGTTATCTTCTCTTGCTTACAGATAGGTCTCATGATGGCACATAAGAACTCCAACTTCCAAAGTAATATCTCAAATGGTTAAGTCAACAAGTGGACAAGAATGAAAATCTTAACTGAGTTTCTAAGTCAAAAAGGGCCATAATTCAAATAAAATCCTTAACAGAATTACCTTCTCCTGCCCATGTTTTGGGACCATGATGGTAAAACAAGTATTCCAACTTTCAAATTAATATCTCAAACAGTTCAGTCAAAAAGTGGACTGGTACTAAAAACTTAACCAAGATTCTAAGTCGATAAAAGGCCTTAATTTTTAAAACAAATCCTTGACAGAGTTACCTTCTCTTGCGTACAGATGGGGGTAATGATGTGAAATAGCATTCAAAGTTTCAAAGCAATATCTCAAAGGGTTAAGGCAATAAGTGGATTTTACCCATATTCAATGTATTTTCTAAGTCAAAAAGGGGCATAATTCTGTCAAAAACCTTGACAGAGTTATGTCCTCTTGTCTGTTGATGAAGGTCGTGATGGTAAACAAGTATGGTCAGTTTCAAAGCAATACCTCCATGGTTTTGAAATAAAGTGAGGTGTACAAAAAACTTAACCAAGCTCAATACACTTTCTAAGTCAAAAAAGGGCCATAATTCTGTCAAAAACCTTGACAGAGTTATGTACTCTTGTCTGTAGATGGAGGTTATGATGGTGAACAAGTATGGTAAGTTTCAAAGCCATACTTGTAATACTTCTGAAATAAAGTGGGGTGGTACGAAAAACTTAACCAAGGTGTGACGCCAACGCTAACGCTAACGCCGACGCCGACGCCGACGCCGGGGCGAGTAGGATAGCTCCCCTTTTCATAGAAAAGTCGAGCTAAAAACAAGAGGGCCATGATGGCCCTGAAGTCGCTCACCTGTATATAGGCTCCCAGGGCGTGGCCAGTTTAAACCCCCCAGGGCTTTTATTTGAACAAACTTGGTAGACACCCATTAGAAGATATTTCACGATAAACATAAGGACTAGCTCGTTGAGAGTTTTAAAAAAAGATTTTTTAAGTTTTATACACTTATATTTAAAAGCAATGAAACCCATAGGGCGGGGCCAGTTTTGACCCCAGGGCTTTTATTTAAACAAACTTTGGAGACACTCACTAGAAGATGTTTCATACTTGATATCTAAACTCTAGCTAATCTGTTTTTTTAAAGAAGATTTTTAAGTTTTTGCTATACACGTATAAGGAAAATCAATGTCCCCCGGAGCAGGGCCAATTTTGACCCTAGGGCTTTATTTGAACAAACTTTGAAAACACTAACTGGAAGATGTTTCATGCTAAATAGCTTAACTCTAGCTATTTGGGTTTTATCAAAGAAGAATTTATACGTTTTTGCTATACTAATAAATAAAATCAATGACCCCCGGGGCAGGGCCAATTTTGACCCAAGGGCTTTTATTTGAAAAAAACATTGTAGACACTTACTAGAAGATGTTTCAAGCTTAGTATCTAAACTCTAGCTATTTGTTTTTTTTTCAAAGAATTTTTAATTTTAAGTTTTTGCTTTACACATATATGGAAAATCAATGACCCCAGGGGCAGGGCAAATTTTGACCCCAGGGCCCTTATTTGAACAAATTTGGTAGACACCCATTAGAACATGGTTCATGCTAAATATCTTAGCTTTGGCTCTTTGGGTTCTTTAATAGAAGAATTTATAAGTTTTTACTATATGCATATAGGGAAAATCAATGACCCCCTGGGGCGGGGCCAATTTTGACCCTAGGGCTTTTATTTGAACAAACTCGATAGACACCTATTAGAACATGGTTCATGCTAAATATCTTAGCTCTAGCTCTTTGGGTTCTTTAAAAGAAGATTTTTTAAAGTTTTTACTATATGCATATAGGGAAAATCAATGACCCCCGGGGCGGGGCCAATTTTGACCCCAGGGCTTTTATTTGAACAAACTTGATAGACACTCACTAGAAGATGTTTTATGCCAAATATCTAAGCTCTACCTCTTTCGGTTTTTTAAAAGAAGATATTTTAAGTTTTTTCTATCGGTTGCCATGGCAACCAGAGTTCTGCATGGAATTAAATTCTTTGAACAATTTTTAAAGGTGACCACCAAAGAAATATTCCTGTGAAGTTTGGATGAAATTGGCTCAGCGGTTTATGAGGAGATGTCATTTAAAGTAAAAGTTTACGGACGGACGGACGCCGGACGAAAAGCGATCACAAAAGCTCACCCTGTCACTTTGTGGCAGGTGAGCTAAAAAACGTATTATTCACAAGTCCAATTGATAAAGGTATGGTAAAATGAATTATATATTAATGTGTGTGCCACGATTAATAAAGTGAATATTAAATTGCTATAAAAAATGTTTAGATTATGTTATGATGCTTTCCCATTCCTCACTCATTGTTATATCATCGACAAAATTATACAATTTCATACTTTTTCTACACAAATTAGCCAGAAAAATTAAATTTTAAAATTGAAGTGTACAGTTTTTCAATGTTTCACGGCATAGATTTATACTGTGTTATACCTCATGAACATGCATTAAGCTTCAATTCACTAGAACTGTTGTTCGTGTGCCATAAAACAAAAAAAAAACAACAAGAGGGCCATGATGGCCCTGAAGTCGCTCACCTGTATATAGGCCCCCGGAGCGGGGCCAGTTTAAACCCAAGGGCTTTTATTTGAACAAACTTGGTAGACACCCATTAGAAGATGTTTCATGCTAAACATCTAAGGTCTAGCTCGTTGGGTTTTTTAAAAGAAGATTTTTAAGTTTTTTCTTTACACATATATTTAAAAACAATGACACACTTGGGGCAGGGTCAGTTTTGACCCAAGGGTTTTTATTTGAACAATCTTTGTAGACACTTACTAGAAAATGTTTCATGTTTAATATCTTAACTCTAGCTATTCTGGTTTTTTCAAAGAAGATTTTTAAGTTTTTGCTATACACATATAAGGAAAATCAATGTCCCCTTGGGCGGGGCAAATTTTGACCCCAGGGCTTTTATTTGAACAAATTTTGTAGACACTCACTTGAAGATGCTTCATGCTTAATATCTAAACTCTAGCTGTTTGAGTTTTTTCAAAGAAGATTTTTTAAGTTTTTGTTATACACATATAAGGAAAATGAATGATCCCCGGGGCGGGGTCAATTTTGACCCCAGGGCTTTTATTTGAACAAACTTGGTAGACACTCACTAGAAGATGTTTCATGCTTAGTATCTAAACTCTAGCTATTTGGTTATTTTCAAAAAAGATTTTTTAAGTTTTTGCTATACACATTGAAGAAAAATCAATGACCTCTGGGGCGGGGCCAATTTTGACCCCAGGGCTTTTATTTGAACAAACTTGGTAAACATCCATTAGAACATATTTCATGCTAAATATCTTAGCTCTCGCTCTTTGGGTTCTTTAAAAGAAGATTTTGTAAGTTTTTACTATATGCATATAAGGAAAATCAATGACCCACTGTGGCGGGGCCAATTTTGACCCCAGGGCTTTTATTTGATCAAACTTGGTAGACACCCATTAGAAGATGTTTCATGCTAAATATTTTAGCTCTAGCTCTTTGGGTTCTTTAAAAGAAGATTTTTAAGATTTACTATATGCATATTGGGAAAATCAATGACCCCCTGAGGCAGGGCCAATGTTGACCCCAGGGCTTTTATTTGAACAAACTTGGTAAACACTCACTAGAAGATGTTTTATGCCAAATATCTAAGCTCTAGCTCTTTGGGTTTTTTAGAAGAAGATATTTAAAGTTTTTTCTTTTGGTTGCCATGGCAACCAGAGTTCTGCATGGAATTAAATTCTTTGAACAATTTTCAAAGGTGACCACCAAAGGAACATTCCTGTGAAGTTTGGATGAAATTGGCTTAGTGGTTTATGAGGAGATGTCATTTAAAGAAAATGTTTACGGACGACGGACGGACGGCCGGACGGATGCCGGACGAAAAGCGATCACAAAAGCTCACCCTGTCCCTTTGTGACAGGTGAGCTAAAAACACAATCGAATATCATTCAGTTGATTTATAGTTGATGTCATGCAGTACTGCCAAGAACTGCACGCATAATAATACTTCCTATTCATCAAAATCAATGTCACTGTTCACACTGTCATGTAAAATAAAGTCATTTCTGCAGCCAATTCTCGAATAGTAATCTCTTATTAAATAAATTCTACCTTTACTTTCAAAGCTATATATGTCATTTTGTATAATATCAAATAGGTCAACATTATGCACATCATACGCTGGCGAATCCTCACACCATATGTACACACAACATATGTAAACATCTTCTTGAAACTTGAAAAAAGTTTTATCTAGCTTAATCCAAATTATAGTATTATAATGGTTTTTAACAATACTAATACCACATTGTAAATAATCTCTATAATATAGCGCAACACCTCCGCTGCTACACTTGGCTCTTCTGTGCTTGAATTTTGTGTAATAGTTATGCGAAATAAAGCCTGATATATAGATGTTGCTGTTTTTGTTGCACCAAGTTTCACATAAAAATATAATGTCATGTTCAATAATCGAATCAATAAAATCCTGGTTACTCCTTTTTATTTCCGTTAAACCGTTTACATTCCAGGCACAAATACTCAATTCTCCATGCACAAATACTCAATTCACCCTCTCCGCGTTCCTATTTCTGAGCCTTTCCATCAATGTACAAAGTATCATATGACAGCCATGCTTTATTACCTTTCTGCCTAGCTTCTTTCAATTTTGGCAGTAGTTCTTTCCTCTTGTCGATAACCTCTTTTGGAAATCGTTCGTTCACATAACAATCGGTATTCTTTACAAGTTCCCTCTCTTTAAATAAATTAAATTTGGCGGCAATATTTCTAGGTTTGCCATTTCTACCATGATTTCCTATTCTGTGCACTCTTTCAAATTCCATTTCTTTAACTAAATCATTTGCTATTTTCATTTTATCTGTCAGAAAATTCTTATCACTTGTTAAGTCTTCATTATTTCCCGTTGGGGCCTCATCAATGTTTGTAAATATTAGGTTATTCCTCCTTGATTGAGATTGAATGTAAACAAGGTCATCGTTGAGTTTTTTGTTTCTGTCTTCAAGATCGGCTATTTTGGATGTAACAATACCAACATTGAAATCAACTTTTTCTTCGACCATATTAAGACTTGCATTTGTTTAGTCATTTTGATCCTTGATAACATTCCAAAGTTTAACTAAATCTTTGTCATAATTTTTAATTTTTTTCTCCAGAGATTGCAAACATGTTAATTTTGATTCAACATTTCCCAGTCTCGTGTTTACTTTTTCAAGGCATTTCATGATATCAGAGTTAGATGGAGAACTGCCCGCCATTGTTTCACTGTTCACCGGGAGCTCGGACTGGATTGATAAGGCTGTTATATCTTGCGTTGAAATATCATCAAATAAATTGTTCAAATTAAGAGAAATACTATTTTCATCACTATATGATACTGAATTTGCTTCTTTCAAAATGTTACTAACGGTATTTATATCTTCTGGTGATTGTGTATATCTACCTGATTTTCGCTCATCTTTCACTGAATTGTCACAATGTTTCCTTTTTTATTCCTTTTATTACCACCCATTTAGTCCAAAATAATTGCCCAAACCACACTAAAACACACTGATAGCGATAACAACGAAAAAATAGAATTTAAAAAAAAATTAAAATTTTGGTATATAAGTGTCTCTTTATGTTCTGACATTTTTAAAGCAGTAGATTACACTTTATAGATTTTGGAAAGTAGTATGTTTTAATATCTTGAAAAAAAATTCTGTCAACCTATATTCTACCTTAAATATCAATATATTTATAAATAATCTTGATGATATGAATTGTATGTTTATATTTAGCACAATATTTATTCAAAGCTGTACTTAGTTAAGCATTTCATTGACTTAAATAAACTTTAAGTGGATGATTAACATGTAAAATTTTAATAGAAGTTGAAATTTTGAAAATATATGTCAATCCTTGGTCATTAAACAAAAAATGAAAGAGACTGGTTTAAATTTGACCAACATATTAATACATATTACAATATTATTTCAAAAATACTGAAGAAGTATATACTTAGGGGGAAAGTTACATGCCCATCTGCTTATATATAATTTTTATGTTTGAATATGTCAATTTCTCAATTACTGTCAAATGTGTTTACTTGAAACTGGACCTTTGAATTCATATTTATTACAAAAAAGGGATGAGAGGCCAAGAAATCATTTGCCTTGATTGATTATTTTTTTAATGTCAAACATAACATGTAGTTAATTAATCATCTGAGAAAAATCATGGTAAAAAATCAAAACCATAAATGAATACAATAAATTTTCTATCACACTGATATGTGATGTAAGATAAGTTCAATTATGTAACCAAACTTAGTCTCTTCTCCCTAGGTAGCATTGGAGAGGTAAGTCTGGCTAACAAAGTCCTGCATGAAAGTAACATTCAGCAGGCCCGAAATAAACACATACGAATACAGTTTCTACTTCTACTTATTTATTTTTCATTTATTCATTTATTCGCAAACACACAAACATATTAAAAGTTATTACACTCAAACTTGACATTATTCAAATATTTACATTAAAACAATACTTCTGATGAATTATACTGAAGTACTCAAATATTTTCTTTTCCACATTTCTATATTTCTCCCTAATCTCCATCCTAATCTAATCTCAAACTCATCTCCTAATCAAAAATCTATCTAATCCAAAACTCAATCTAATCTCCAAATCTATCTCCCCTTTTCTGAGAATAAACCTACTATTTATACTAAAACATAACCCGAAAAGTTTAGGTATACCTGAAGAAATGATTAGTATACTGAAATTGACTAATGTTAAATTATGTTAAATGATATTGCATAAGTAACCCGACAGAAAGTGGGTATGACCTGAAAATGTCATAATTTTATATTCATTTAGAGTACCTGAAAAGATCAGGTTACCTGGAACTGTAATAAATTGGTATAACAGATTAACATGTATTAGATAATTGACCTGACCAGCTCAGGTATTGTGCTTATCAAAATGATTTATGGTAACCTGAAAATGCAATTAACATCTACAACAAATTAGTAGCACTTGTATTCATTACTGATAAAATGAAGAATCCAAAGTAAAATTACTCTCCATAATTTATAAACTTAAAAACTGTCACAATTAATAAACCTACTTCTGTCACGGTTTTATAATGAGATCCTTGTTTTTGAGATCCTTCAATAGCTCATATGTATATACTGCCCGATCACCATTAAATTTGACATTGAACCAAGATGGATATCCTGGTACCTGAAATATGCAGATGAAAAGTTAAAATTAACATGAATGTATACAATGTTTTTGAAATGCTATAAATAATAAAAAAGAATGGATATTAAAATTCAACTAAAAATTAATTAAATGACTCTAGAAAAAACCCAAATAGGTAAAATTATCATTGTTATTTCCAGTTATTATCTATGACTGTTATTTCCAGTTATTATCTATGACTAAAGATAATTGTATTTCCCTATCAATTTTCATTATGCATTACAATTATTATTATTCACATAAATGATTCTTAAATCGATAACCATGCAATATATGAAAACAATTATGTGCAAAGTAAGTGAACATATGTATATAAGTGTGATGTCTTTTTATCATAAACATGTTGCATTCATTTAAAATGCAACTTCAATTAATCAGTTCATTATAGTCTATCATAAAACTTGTTAGTATTTGTGAAGTTTTTTCAAACACCATCATCATTGTGAGTTTCTTCCAATCACCTGTGCTTTGTGAATTGTCATTTGGTTTGTTTTCCATGATACCACTGAAACTGTGATTTTAAGGTCATTTATGTCCCTTTTCCATATTATAATTAATCTGTGACTGCATTCCATAATGTGTTGGGTGTGTAATTTGATGCTTTTTTTCTTCTAAATATGTACCTTTGAAATAACATGCCCTTCAAACCACTGTGACTGACCATCATCTAGCAAGAAGTTCATGGAAATGTTTCTTCCAACAAGCACTACTTCATGACTGTCATTTGATGGCAATGTTAAAGCATGATGTATCAGTGTTTTCACATTCGTAAGCAATTCTGATACAGTTAGTGGTTTGCTTTTTCCATTCACTTTTTTTGACAATTTATATACATCTTTGTTTCCAGTGAGTGTATTATGTAAAACTTTTTGACGAAAATGTAGCTGAGCTTTCAGTGCCTTCTTCTTATCATTCTCGTTTTTACACAAACATAAATTATTGTCTGCCTGTAAGTCTGATTGCCACAATCCCCATTCTATTATGTCTTCTGTGTGTTTTTCCAGTTTTCTAACTTTTCTGGCTTCTTTCTCCTCTTTCTCTCTTATTTTTTGTTTCATTATTTCTTTCCTTCTCTCTTCAATCTCTTTCCTTCTTTCTTTAAACTTAATCCTCAGTGATTTCATTTCTTTCCTACACTCATTCAAGATTTCTTGTTTTTTCTTCTCGTCCATTTCAAGGAGCCAGTCACTGGTTCTATTGTGACAGAACATGATGTATGCCTCTTGAGAAATAAATGAAATGTTTGGTTTCTCTCTGAGCAATCTATCTACATGTCCAAACAATGATTCTGAATATTTGTTGTGCATAGGTACAGCTTTTGTACCAGCCTTTATTTCTGATGAACAGCTTGCCCATTTTCCATCTCCAATGTAGTCAGTAAAAATGTTAACCATTAAATTTAAAATTGCAGGCAACATTGATTGTAGTATTAATGCCACATCACTATCATATTTTGACCTACTAAACAAGTAGTTCAAAATGACATCAGATTTACTTCTATGAATATTTTCCCCCTCTAGCATCAATTTACCTTCAATAAAATTATCAACATCTTTTCCTGAATTTTCAATGTAAACACATATTTTGTCAAAAAAAAAATCTATTACATGAACATCCTTTCGTTTAATAAATGACCACAAAGGTGACGTTATGAAATAATGTATCAACCCTAATGCCTTGACACCAGCAAGAAAAAAATCAATATTAACATCATGTGTAACAGATAGAAGTAATCTGTTTGAGGCATCAAAGTCAAGGTATTCTTTATTTTTTTCATGCATAAAATACACATACCTTGCATTTTCAAACAAAATATTGAACCTATTCCCATGATACCGTTGTATCGGCACACTTTTCATTTTGTTTTTATTCAAGAAATCTTTGCTGAAAGTGGTAAAATGTCCACATTTTTTACTATATTTCATCATCTCACGTACTATATTTTAAATTTCCATTTGATATAAAAAAAATAATACTATTGAATCACTAAAAAACTACATATTTTTCAGAAAAAACTTCAGAGCAAATTATCTGCACATTTTAAACTGAAAAGCCCTGAGGCTAACCTATATTAAATTGTGTAATTTTGTCGACGATATAACAATGAATGATTCAGTGAGGAATGAGAAAGCATCATAACATAATGTAAACATTTTGTAAAGCAATTTAATATACACTAATTAAACATGGCATACAAAGTATCATGCAATTATTTTTGCCATACCTTTATTATTTGGACTTGCGAATGATATGCATTAAGGAAGTATAATATGCGTCCGGTCGATGACATCACTGCATGCCAACATCAACTTTAAATCAACTGAATAAGGCCTCATAGTCGATTGAGTTTGTTTGGTTGGTTTTACGGCACACCAACAACAGTTCTAGTGAATAACGTTTTCAAAATGAAGCTTTATGTATGTTCATGAGGTACAGTAGGGTGAACGTTTCGGTTGTCAAAAATAGCGTTTTTCGTGCGTCCGTTTTTCGTGTAACGTGCGTGCGTATAGCGTGCAACGTGCGTTTGCTGAAAACGCTTTCTCAAACGTGTATCGTTTTCAAGCGTTTAACGTTTTTCGTTTTCCGTGTATCGTTTTTCGTTTATCGTGCGTCTGAAAGCGTGCGTTTCTTATTTAGCGTGCGTCTGCGTTCGTCTAAGCGCTTAAGTACCGTGTTTTGCGTATGTTACTATTCAGAAGTAAAAGAATATCTTAGATAGATATATTATGTAAATTTCTTGTTTCTTAAACATGTAAGAGATGTTCTGTGTCCCTGTCAAAGAATAGAAATATTATATAAAGAAGTATTATTGTGATGTTTACATTAAAGTTTTAAAGTTTGTGACCTCGCGGTGAATACTGGTCAGATTTCTACATGCTTTACGCCGAAGATTAATTAGTTTTAATCCTAGTTTACATACGCATATAAGATTTAGTTACTAATTAATTGCAACATTTTTGATATTAAATCCAGCAAACAGGTGTTAATATGCGTACCAATATATATTAGATATGAGGTTCGTCAGACATCAAATGATGGTAATCAGACTCGCACCCCACCCCCTTTACAAGTTCATCTTTTGACTTTTCATCAAAGACTTCCGAACCCAATCATTATCCTATTTAGGGTGATAATTATTTTAGACAGTTCCTCCATATTTTTCTTGACAGATTTATATTGATATGTAACAGCCTGGCAGGGACTCGAACCCCTGACACTCGGAATACCATTCCGCGGCTCTTGAGTTCCTCCGAGCTATTCGGCCGCTTACACGTTTTACTTGTTAAAATACTGAATCGTTATAAACCTACTGTGTATGCAAATATTTCTTCGAATTTCCCAGGGTTACTTAATTAGCATTGTGATTTAATTTCTACCTGGGCTATACAAATGTTATATCAGTCACAGGCTGAGAAAAAAGTGAATCCTGACATGGACTCGAACCCGTGACCCTCTAAATACCGTACCGCGGCTGTACCGACATTTGTTAATAGTTTCATTATTTGTACATGTATAGTGAACATTTTACTAATCATACATTGTACTATTTCTATATTTTTGTACAAATCAAAATTGCTATATTTTTTCTAGATAAATTCTATGGTGGCTAAAATATACCATGATGTACTTTTTAGACATGTAATCACAACAGACAGGCTAAGCCACCCTATACAAAATTCCCCTATCTGTCAGCTCATTATCAAAGCATAGACTACTATTTTTGTATGTGGCCTGGGCTTTTAAAGCCCTTTATTTTGTTTCAAGATCTGTCTGACAGTCATATTGATGTATTGTTATTACTTGTGATATTTAATAAATATATGTTTTGTTAAATAATGATACCTTGATTAGGGATTTCTATGAATTTCAACCAGTCCAATCAAACAAAGAGAATACAATGATATAGCAATATTCCTATTATGTACAATAAAAAACAGTTACAATTATTATTTTAGCAATCTTAATAAAATTGTCAATCCTTGTTTCCTGATCCAGTTCAGTGTTTACATGTTAAAAGTTAAATGAGCCGCGTCACGACAAAACCAACATAGTGGTATGGCGACCAGCATGGATCCAGACCAGCCTGCATATCCGCGCAGTCTGATCAGGATCCATGCTGTTCACTTACAAACTGTATATCAAGTAGAGACACTGTTAGCGAACAGATGCGCAGGCTGGTCTGGATAAATGCTGGTCGCAAACCTATTATGTTGGTGTTATCGTGACCCGGCTCAAATATATCTTAATCTTATATGAGGTCCATATTATAACCCACTTTGATAAACATATATAGCTTTTTTTTATTTTTATTCTGTATATTATCTAAAATCACTTTAAAGATTTATCAATCCGTAATCATTACTTAACATAATACCCCTTTAAGATACCCGAGATGAGCCTGTGTCGCCCTTTGCTAACTTAAAAGTATATAACCTATCCATATATAACCATATAATTCTTTGAAGATTTTTCTCAGCTAGGTATGCTGTAGTCCCAAGTCACTTTTTTAACTTCCCTCAAGTAAGTTATAACCTCAAAACTGATAAAATTTTAACTATAATATACTTAAATATCACCTATGTATTTATTTAAATTTACAAAAACCCATTTTGCATACTTATATCTTTTGGGACCTGTACAATTTCAATTGATTGTAATTTTAATTTTCCTACAATATCAATTTTATGCTTCATAGGTAGGTCAGTTCATTAAAAAGAGCTTAATACAAGATCCCTATAATGAAAAGTCATGTAATTGATAACTCAATCCAAATAAACTTTATTAATTAAAAGCTATAATTAGATGACTTAAAAAAGAAGATTTCAATAATTGTCCATGAAAAATATAAATGTTATAGTAAATTCCATGTGGACCCCAACTATTAAAGAAAGCAGTGCCACATAAAATGTTGATACACCGGGTAATTTTACCTTAAACTTAACCTCTTAGGAAATGATACAGAATTTTTTATATAATATAAATCTTTTATATTAATATACAAACATATTTAATTGACTAAAATAAGGTAGTCCTAACAAATTTCATTTCAAAATATGAGAATTATGGCAAATCTCCTAAGATGCCTAAATGTCCAAGATAATGCACTAAATCACTACAAAATATGAAAATTTTACCTAATTATAAGAGCCTTGGAATTTAAACAAAGCTATAAGAGGAACATTAATCTATCATAATTAACAAACGTATCTAATTGACTAAAGTAAGGAAGTCCCACCAAATTTCATTACAAAATATAAGAGTTATTGCAAATTTCCTGAGATACTTTACTGTCTTAAAGCCTCGGTCTCACTTACTCCCGGCAGAGCCCAGGACCATCCGGGTAAGTTACCGGGATGATCCGGGACGATCCGGGATGAAATTATTGTTGCGGTCACACTTACCACGGCAGCACTACGGTAGTTCCCTACTAACCACCCAGGATGCGCTCCGGATCATCCAGGCAGAGCCCAGGTGAAGCTACGGTTCATGCCGGTGCTTCCCCGGTCGTTCCTGGATGACGCCGGAAGAGCCCCGGTTGACCCAGGCAGAGCCCCCGTCGATCCAGGCAGAGCCCCGGCAGAGCCCAGGACGATCCAGGCAGAGCCCCGGTAGAACTCCGGTTGATTGAAAATGCCCGAAAATGATAATTGATAAATAATTTTTATTTAATTTAACTATTTATCTATTGTTCCAGAATAGTAATTCATGATGATTTTCTGAAAAATCCTTATGCAATACTGGATAGAAGGGAAATGGGAAGGCTTTTAATACAAACAAGTTCAATCATCACAAATTGTCCTTATTTTTTTTAAATGATCCGGGCTTTGCTAATAATTGACTAAAATAAGAAAACCCCATTGAATTATATTGACAATGAAGAAAGATAGGGTATATTTTCTATGATGCCTATTTGTTCAAGCAAATACATTACAATTCTTTAAAAATGGGGGTAATTTTACCTTATTATACCTCCTAGGAAATGAAACTAAGTTAGTAAGGCAACATATTACTATAATATTGAGTAACAATTACATCTGTTTGATTGATATGGAAAAAAATCCTTCAAATTTCATTAAAAAATAAACAAGAGGGCCATGATGGCCCTGAGGTCGCTCACCTGTATATACCCCCCCCCCGGCCAATTTTTACCCAAGGGCTTTTATTTGTTTATTTGAACAGACTTGGTAGACACCCATAAGAAGATGTTTCATGCTAAACATCTAAGTTCTAGCTCATTGGGATTTTTAAAAGAAGATTTTTTTAAGTTTTTACTATACACATATAGTTAAAAACAATGACACCCCTGGGGCAGGGCCAGTTTTGACCCCCGGGCTTTTATTTGAACAAACTTTGTAGATATTTACTTAAAAATGTTTCATGCTTAATATCTAAACTCTAGCTATTTGGGTTTTTTCAAAGAAGATTTTTAAGTTTTTGCTATACACATATAAGGAAAATCAATGACCCCCAGGGCGGGGCCAGTTTTGACCCAAGGGCTTTTATTTGAACATACTTGGTAGACACCCATTAGAACATGTTTCATGCTAAATATCTTAGCTCTAGCTCTTTGGGTTCTTTAAAAGAGGATTTTTTAAGTTTTTACTATATGCATATAGGGAAAATCAATGACCCCCTGGGGCGGGGCCAATTTTGACCCCAGGGCTTTTATTTAAACAAACTTGGTAGACATTCACTAGAAGATGCTTCATGCCAAATATCTAAGCTCTAGCTCTTACGGTTCTTTAAAAGAAGATTTTTTAAGTTTTTACTATATGCATATAGGGAAAATCAATGACCCCCCGGAGCGGGGCCAATTTTGACCCCAGGGCTTTTATTTGAAAAAACTTGGTAAACACTCACAAGAAGATGTTTCATGCCAAATATCTTAGCTCTAGCTATTTGGGTTCTTTAAAAGAAGATTTTTTAAGTTTTTACTATATGTATATTCGGAAAATCTATGACCCCCTGGGGCAGGGCCAATTTTGACCTCAGGGCTTTTATTTGAACAAACTTGGTAGACACTCATTAGAAGATGTTTCATGCTAAATATCTTAGCTCTAGCTCTTTGGGTTCTTTAAAAGAAGATTTTTTTAAGTTTTTACTATATGCATATAGGGAAAATCAATGACCCCCTGGGGCGGGGCCAATTTTGACCCCAGGGCTTTTATTTGAACAAACTTGGTAGACACTCACTAGAAGATGTTTCATGCCAAATATCTTAGCTCTAGCTCTTTGGGTTCTTAAAAAGAAGATTTTTTAAGTTTTTACTATATGCATATAGGGAAAATCTATGACCCCCTGGGGCAGGGCCAATTTTGACCCCAGGGCTTTTATTTGAACAAACTTGGTAGACACTCACTAGAAAATGTTTCATGCCAAATATCTTAGCTCTAGCTCTTTGGGTTCTTTAAAAGAAGATTTTTTAAGTTTTTACTATATGCATATAGGGAAAATCAATGACCCCCTGGGGCGGGGCCAATTTTGACCCCAGGGCTTTTATTTGAACAAACTTGGTAGACACTCATTAGAAGATGTTTCATGCCAAATATCTAAGCTCTAGCTCTTAGGGTTGTTTAAAAGAAGATATTTAAAGATTTTTCTTTCGGTTGCCATGGCAACCAGAGTTCTGCATGGAATTAAATTCTTTGAACAATTTTTAAAGGTGACCACCAAAGGAACATTCCTGTGAAGTTTGGATGAAATTGGCTCAGTGGTTTATGAGGAGATGTCGTTTAAAGCAAAAGTTTACGGACGGACGACGGACGGACGGACGGACGACGGACGGACGCCGGACGAAAAGCGATCACAAAAGCTCACCCTGTCACTGTGTGACAGGTGAGCTAAAAAGGTATGGCAAATGTCCTATAATGCAGACACTGAGGTGTTCAGATCCAATATCAGTAAGGAAGTGTTCCCTTCCTGTCAGGGGACCATTACTGGCATGGTATATCCCAGGAATCACAAAAAGGATACTGCAGTGTTTTTTTCTTTATCTAACTACTACCCTAAAACGGTACTGTTCCCAATAGAAAATAGACATTAAAGTTCCCAATTTCCAATGTTTAAATTCCCAAAATGGCTGTTCAAAATAACCACAAGGCCAAGTGATTTCTCTGAAATCATTTAAATTCAACATATTCATATGAATCACCACTCAAAAGTTCTCCCTGGACAGTGGAAGCTATTAGCTATCTATATTCATGATGACTAATCTTATTTCTAGCTGAAAAATGCTTAAAAAAATCCCAATTTCAGTCAAAATAATGCATTTTTTTCCCAATCAGTCTGGTACCGGCACCATTCCCAAAGTAGAGGAAAAAAACACTGTACTGTAAAACTGATTTTTTCATTTCTACAGCTAAGAACTGTTCACTATTGAGGGGAGGAGTATGCAAGCGGACTGATAGCTTAGCCGGTAGTCAGCTTCGACACTGTATTCAAGGGGTCCCGGGCTCAAGTCCCAGTCAGGCTGCATATTTAAAGTGTGACTTTACACAATGTTTGTATAACGCTAATGACGTCATGTCAATTATATGCACAGATGTGCAATACCATATTTACGGAGTGGCAAAATTGGCACCGGTGTGTGTGATAAAGCATTATATTATCACACACCAGTGCCGATTTTGCGACTCCGTAAATATGGTATTGTACGGCCGTGCATATATTATGACGTGACGTCATTAGCGTTATACAAACATAGTGTAAAGACGTGCTAAATGTTAGCGTTAAACTATAGGCGCGTCATAGAAAAATGACTCTGATTTCATTTTAAACGGTCTTTATTTTTAGTATGTGTTAAATAGAATATTATATTAAATTTGTGTATGTTCATTACTGAATTTATTGCACTCATTGAATAAAGTAAATATTATGCTCACCAGAGGTTGCATAATATAATTTTATTCAACTTGTGCAATAAATTCAGCGTTGAACTTACACTCATTCAATATCCTCTTTTTAATATATATTAAGCGCATGTCAATAAATTTCAATTTTAAGTGATATGAAAAATATTTTCTGTTGCGCTGTCTTTGTATACTGGTCGGAGACCATCAACTGGACACTTTTGGAACATTTGCCAGTACAGAGTTCATAATTTTTAACCTAGAGACCAAAAAATTTGACACAGTTCAGCTAGGTTCTTCTCCTAACTAACAAACTAGTTTGTTTATTTCTGATTGTATTGACACTTACATCTGAGGCTCGACAAGGAGGGTATCAAAATTACCTAAATTGTCAACACTACGTACAGTACCATGTGTCCGGACAGCTATGTTCATGATATGATTTAATTCAGATAAAAGCTTGGGTGTTTTGATTTTTGATTTGTAACATGATATACAGTATGTCAGCAACAAATGCCAGTGATTTTTCTTACTTAATTGCGATGAGGCCTTAGCCTCTTGATTTTGGGAAAAATTATCGCTAAAATTGCTGATTTGGGAAGTAAAAAAGCTGGTTTAAGTTCAGATTTTTGGGAAAACTGCATGATTTTAAAGAAAATTTCAATTGGGAACAAGCCTTTTTTCGGAGTCTGTTATATAAGTAGGAAAATCACTGAATGCTGAACTTTTGGATATTCTATTATTCACTCTGCGAATGATTATAGCTGGTATATGAGGTCAGGCATTGCTTTCTTTACCCCCGAATTTCAACGTCAACATTCTTGAAATATAAATTAAAATATTACCATTTACGGAGGTTGAAATACATTTATTTACTTAATTTTAAAAGAAACATGCACTTATTGTTGATAAAAAGTGACTGACAACCACCGAACAAAGAAAATACTAAATCAAGCATTTTCGGGGCCGTCCGGATTTAGTGGTTGTCCGGTTTTTGTGGTCCCCAACCAGTATCCAATAACTTTACATCACAACCGGTTTCCTTATTTTCCTCATTTTTTTCCTCTCAACTACTGTTTCAGACCTAAATTAAAATTGCGTTCTTAATATTATATATACTCATATATTGTAATGCCCTAGAAATTTTACCTTTTTTGTGATTTCACTGGATTTCAGCTGTTGAGTAGACTGTTTATTTCTACTTTCACTTTCGTTTTGAGAAGATTTTACTGGCGACAAGACAAGATAAATCATGCGGTGTCCTAATGAAACATACAGGACATCAACTTTAATCTACGTATTGTGCCAGCAATTTAATCATTCCTGATTCTGGAAGCTTTTCCCTTAATGTTATCCATTTCCCTTAATGTTATCCGTGGTAGAATCCTCATTATCCTGTGTTTTTAATCTGTTTTCGTGACTTCTGTCAAAATAGTTTATTCCTTTATTTTACACTCAAGATTATATAGTTCGATTGTTTATGATGCAGCCTCACTTAAAATATAGATATGCCTCATAAATCCATCTGAATTTAATTGTTAGCACTGTATATTTATAAAAATTTGCAATGCATAATTCAATGTCGGCCATGTTGGTCTATTACGTAGAGATTACGTAGTGAATGCAAGGGATAGTTCTTTATTTGTTTGCGCATAAAAAGGAACACGTTATCCTAACTATTTTACTTTCGGTATTAGCGCACGATAGCTTATAAATATTTCTAAAAATCATTTGTTGAGGCTGTGACAAAAATTAATTTCGGTGCTAGGTTGAGTGCATTTCAGTTCTTACATAAACTCGTTTAAAATACATTTCTAGCTACCATACAGTACAGTATAGATCTAGATCTATATGATAATCAAAATTTATCGCTATAAACGATCTACATGTAGCTAAAGTTGTTAAAAACCTAAAATGATTACGATGTTTTAATAACGGTTTAGAAACGTTTTCATTTTGCGTGCGTTTTAGCGTGCGTATATCGTTTAGCGTATTTCGTTTAGCGTATATCGTTTTGCGTGCGTCTGCGTATTTCGTTTCGTTTTGCGTGCGTATAACGTGCGTTCGTATAGCGTGTTACGTGCGTTCGTATAGCGTGTAACGTGCGTTTTGCGTGTAAACTGACACGTTCACCCTACTGTATAAGACAGTATAAATCTATGACGTGAAACAATGAAAAACTGTACACTTGAATTTCAAATTCAATTCCAATAATTAAATTAATTTATCAGGTTAATTTGTTAAGAAAAAGTATGAAAAAGTGTAATTGTGCCTACCATGTTTCAATGAATGATTCAGTGAGGAATGACATAATGTAAACATTTTGTATAGCAATTTTTTAATATACACTTTATCAATAATGGCATACAAAGTAACAAATAATTCATTTTTGCCATACCTTATCAATTGGACTTGTGAATAATATGTTTTGTAAAATGAAAAATCAAAATAAATTTAATGAACGATAAAATCCGTATCCAGTCAAAAAAGTTTGGCATCCAAAAAAACATAGACAAAGTGTTTTACTTTATTATTTAGTGTTGATTTTGGCCTGTCATGATTTAATGAAATACTCTACTTATAATAAAATATATCCTGGTGGAATAGCTTTACGGCACTACAACACAGTTCTAGTGAATAACGTTTATAAAAATGAAGCTGAATGTATGTTCATGTGGAATTAGATCGAATCCTTGGCATTTAGTACACTTAGTTAAGGTGATGTTACATGGGGAACACTGGTATAGTTTGAAGAACGATAAATCAAAATAAATTTAATAAACAATAAAATCCGTATCCATCACATCATAAACAAAGTGTTTAACTTTATTACTTATTGTTGATTTTGATGTAATGAAATACTTTACTTTAAAATATATAGCCAGGTGGAAGGGTTTTACGGCACTACAACACAGCCCTAGTGAACAACGTTTTTAAAAAAGAAGCTTAATGTATGTTCATGTGGAATTAGACAGAATAAAATAATGACGTGAAACAAGCGAAAACGTACGCTTTCATTTCAAATTAGATTCCAACAATTAATTTATCTGGTAAATTCTATTTAAAAGTATGAAAATGTATGTGTTATTTTGTCAATGATATCACAATGAGTGATTTTCCGGCAGATGCTGTCACTAACAACAACATTACATTTATTGATTGATTCATTGTAATATATGATTGTTTGTTGTTTGTTCGTTTGTTTGTTTGGGTTTTAACGGCACATATACACAAAACTGGCCATCCCGCGCTGAACACTTTAATTGTTAACATAAGAATGTTAAATGGATTGAGATAGAGTAAAAGGCTTTTGGTTACAAAGCGTTGGTTACATGATATCACAATAAATGATTCAATGAGGAATGGGAAAGCATCATAACATAATGTAAACATTTTGTATAGCAATTTACTATACTAAACTGTAATAAACATTGCATACAAATTAGCATATAATTCATTTTTGCCATACCTTTATTAATTCGACTTGTGAATAATATGTTTTGGGACACAATAGATCAAAATAAATTAAAACAAGAGGGCCATGGTGGCTCGAGGTCGCTCACCTGTATATAGGCCCCCGGAGACGGGCCAGTTTAAACCCCATGGCTTTTATTTGAACAAAGTTGGAAGACACCTATTAGAAGATGTTTTATTATGTTAAGTTTTTACTACACACATATAATGTAAAACAATGACCTTTGCACCCCCCGGCAGGGCCAATTTTAACCCAAGGGCTTTTATTTACACAAACTTGGTAGACACCCACAAGAAGTTTTTACTATACACATATAATTATAAACAATGACACCTCTGGGGCAGGGCCAGTTTTGACCCCAGGGCTTTTATATGAACAAACTTTGTAGACACTCACGAGAAGATGTTTCATGCTTAATATCTAACATCTAGCTATTTGGGCTTTTTCAAAGAAGATTTTTTAAGTTTTTGCTAAACACATATAAGGAAAATGAATGACCCCCGGGGCGGGCCCAATTTTGACCCCAGGGCTTTTATTTCAACAAGCTATGTAGACACTCACTAGAAGATGTTTCATGCTTAATATCTAAACTCTAGCTATTTGGTTTTTTTTCCAAGAAGACTTTTTAAGTTTTTGCTATACACATATAAGGAAAATCAATGACCCCCGGGGCGGGGCCAATTTTGACCCCAGGGCTTTTATTTGAACAAACTTAATATCTAAACTCTAGCTATTTGGGTTTTTTCAAAAAGATTTTTAAGTTTTTGTCATACACATATACGGAAAATCAATGACCCGATCTTTTATGTGAACAAACTTTGTAGACACTCACTAGAAGATGTTTCATGCTTAATATCTAAATTCTAGCTATTTTGGTTTTTTCAAAGAAGACTTTTTAAGTTTTTGCTATACACATATAAGGAAAATCAATAACCCCCAGGGCGGGGCCAATTTTGACCCCATGGCTTTTATTTGAACAAACTTTGTAGACACTCACTAGAAGATGTTTCATGCTTAATATCTAAACACTAGCTATTTGGATTTTTTCAAAGAAGATTTTTTAAGTTTTTGCAACACACATATAAGGAAAATCAATGACCCCCGGGGCGGGGCCAATTTTGACCCCAGGGCTTTTATTTGAACAAACTTTGTAGACACCCATTAGAACATGTTTCATGCTAAATATCTTAGCTCTAGATCTTTGAGTTCTTTAAAAGAAGATTTTTAAATTTTTTACTATATGCATATAGGGAAAATCAATGACCCCCTGGGGTGGGGCCAATTTTAACCCCAGGGCTTTTATTTGTACAAACTTGGTAGACACTCATTAGAAGATGTTTCATGCTAATTATCTTAGCTCTAGCTCTTTGGGTTTTTTAAAAGAAGATTTTTAAGTTTTTACAATATGCATATAGGGAAAATCAATGACCCCCCCCCCCCTGGAGCGGGGCCAATTTTGACCCCAGGGCTTTTATTTGAACGAACTTGGTAGCCTCTCTCTAGAAGATGTTTCATGCCAAATATCTAAGCTCTAGCATTTTGGGTTTTTTAAAAGAAGATATTTAAAGTTTTTTCTTTCGGTTGCCATTGTAACCAGAGTTCTGCATGGAAATAAATTCTTTGAACAATTTTTAAAGGTGACCACCAAAGGAACATTCCTGTGAAGATGTCATTTAAAGTAAAAGTCAACGGACGGACGACGGACGGATGGACGACGGACGGACGCCGGACGAAAAGCGATCACAAAAGCTCACCCTGTCCTTTTGTGACAGTGAGCTAAAAAACCAATGAAATCCGTATCCATTGGAGTTTTACATCCAAAATAACATAAACAACACATTTTACTTTATTACTTATTTTCCGTCAAACGTAGTTGATTTTGGCCTGTCATGATGTAATGAAATACTTCACTATTATAAAATATATAGCCATTTGGAATGGTTTTACGACACACTAACACATTTCTAGTAAATAACATTTTCAAAATGAAGCTTAATGTATGTTCATGTGGAATTAGACAGAATAACATGATGACGTTAAACAAGCGAAACCGTACGCTGCCATTTTAAAAAAACCGTATTATTCACAAGTCCAATTGATAAAGGTATGGCAAAATGAATTATATGTTAATGTGTATGCCATGATTAATGTTTGTTTGTTTGTTTGTTTGTTTCATTTTACGCCTTTTTCCAACAGTATTTCAGTCATATAGGCGGGTAGTTTCCTAACCATCGTTCCTGGAGAGTTACACCAGTACTAGACTACCTTCCTCCGCGCTAAACTACCAAAGCATCTCCCGGGGATCGAACTTTGGTAGTTTAGCGCGGAGGAAGGTAGTCTAGTACTGGTGTAACTCTCCAGGAACGATGGTTAGGAAACTACCCGCCTATATGACTGAAATACTGTTGGAAAAAGGCGTAAAATGAAACAAACAAACAAACAAACAAACATTAATCATGGCATACACATCAACATATAATTCATTTTGCCATACCTTTATCAATAGGACTTGTGAATAATACGTTTCTTTTTAAAATGGCAGCGTACGGTTTCGCTTGTTTAACGTCATCATGTTATTCTGTCTAATTCCACATGAACATACATTAAGCTTCTTTTTAAAGTGAATATTAAATTCCTATAAAAAATGTTTATATTATGTTATGATGCTTTCCCATTCCTCACTCATTGTTATACCATCGACAAAATAACACAATTTCATACTTTTTCTACACAAATTAGCCAGAAAAATTAAATTTTAAAATTGAAGTGTACAGTTTTTCAATGTTTCACGGCATAGATTTATACTGTGTTATACCTCATGAACATACATTAAGCTTCAATTCACTAGTACTGTTGTTCGTGTGCCGTAAAACCAAAAAAAACAACAAGAGGGCCATGATGGCCCTGAAGTCGCTCACCTGTATATAGGCCCCCGGAGCGGGGCCAGTTTAAACCCCAGGGCTTTTATTTGAACAAACTTGGTAGACACCCATTAGAAGATGTTTCATGCTAAACATCTAAGGTCTAGCTCGTTGGGTTTTTAAAAGAAGATTTGTTCAAATTTTTTCTTTACCAATATAGTTAAAAACAATGACACACCTGGGGCAGGGCCAGTTATGACCCAATGGTTTTTATTTGAACAATCTTTGTAGACACTTACTAGAAAATGTTTCATGCTTAATATCTTAACTCTAGCTATTCTGGTTTTTTCAAAGAAGATTTTTAAGTTTTTGCTTTACACATATAAGGAAAATCAATGTCCCCTTGGGCGGGGCCAATTTTGACCCCAGAGCTTTTATTTGAACAAACTTTGTAGACACTCACTAGAAGATGCAAACTCTAGCTGTTTGAGTTTTTTCAAAGAAGATTTTTTAAGTTTTTGTTATACACATATAAGGAAAATGAATGATCCCCGGGGCGGGGCCAATTTTGACCCCAGGGCTTTTATTTGAACAAACTTGGTAGACACTCACTAGAAGATGTTTCATGCTTAATATCTAAACTCTAGCTATTTGGGTTTTTTCAAAGAAGTTTTTTTTAAGTTTTTGCTATACACATATAAGGAAAATCAATGACCCCCGGGGCGGGGCCAATTTTGACCCCAGGGCTTTTATTTGAACAAACTTGGTAAACATCCATTAGAACATATTTCGTGCTAAATTTCTTAGCTCTCGCTCTTTGGGTTCTTTAAAAGAAGATTTTTAAGTTTTTACTATATGCATATAAGGAAAATCAATGACCCACTGGGGCGGGGCCAATTTTGACCCCAGGGCTTTTATTTGATCAAACTTGGTAGACACCCATTAGAAGATGTTTCATGCTAAATATTTTAGCTCTAGCTCTTTGGGTTCTATAAAAGGAGATTTTTAAGTTTTTACTATATGCATATTTGAAAAATCAATGACCCCCTGAGGCAGGGCCAATTTTAACCCCAGGGCTTTTGTTTGAACAAACTTGGTAAACACTCACTAGCAGATGTTTCTCGCAAATATCTAAGCTCTAGCTCTTTGGGTTTTTTAGAAGAAGATATTTAAAGTTTTTTCTTTCGGTTGCCATGGCAACCAGAGTTCTGCATGGAATTAAATTCTTTGAACAATTTTCAAAGGTGACCACCAAAGGAATATTCCTGAGAAGTTTGGATGAAATTGGCTAAGTGGTTTATGAGGAGATGTCATTTAAAGTAAATGTTTACGGACGACGGACGGACGGGCGGCCGGACGAAAAGCGATCACAAAAGCTCACCCTGTCACTTTGTGACTGGTGAGCTAAAAACACAATCGAATATGAGGCCTTATATCATTCAGTTGATTTATAGTTGATGTCATGCAGTGCTGCCAAGAACCGCACGCATAATAATACTTCCTTAATATCGAAATGTTAAATACAGTTTAAACCTGTGTATAGGGGCGTTGACAGTAAATTGCACTTTTCAACAAGCTCAATCAAAACGAGCCTGCGCCATTTTCATTTTTGTCGTTTTCGCGTTCCTTAGAGATTCTTTATTTCTCTTTATTTAAAAAAAGTCTCACACATCGACTTTATTACCGATCAATTGTTATCTATACACAACTTGGACTCCCTAGCACCGCCTTGAGCATCATTTTGTTATAAGACATTATTCATTGTTACAAAAAACATTATGATTTATACTCTTTGGATAATGTTAGTGTAGCTTATACTTGACAATGATAGAAAATGGAAAGATCAACAAAAGTATAGCAAACATACATGCATATTTTTAAAATAATGTAAATTAGTTAGTTACTAATTTCATATGGGCGTCTTTTTAACGCCTATTTCTCCCCTTTCGAGGCCTCAAATAGTAAAAAAATGCTGTATTTAGATCCCAAGAACTTGTTTTTGTTTGAGAGGTCATCATGGCACTTCTTGGCTCAAGCCACTTTGAAAATTTTAAGAAAATGGACGGGGTTGAGGTCAGCTGCGGCAAGTCGGGGAAGACGCTTTCGGGGGCGGTAAATGCCAAAGAAGCAATTGTTCGTAGACTCAGAAGAACGTCACTACAGAACAAGAAATTAATCATCCACCTGGGGAACAACGATATATACATGGAGATTGGTTGCCAAATATTAAGAGACGGGAAGTTGGAATAGCTGGTCGAGACGCTATCAAGCCGGTGGCGGATAGCATGATTAGGACACTGGACGCCTTCATAAAGTACATTCGAAAAGAGATGGGGTCCATATCAATAGTTGTCGTCGACCTATGGAGGACAGGGTCCCGGCGCACCGCCTCCTTTGAGCTCACCAGGCTTCAGTTCAATAGGAAGCTAAACAAAGTGAAGGCCGACGATATCATAAGAATAAGTAAGAAGATCTGCAGTCACCACATCCGCGAAGATGGTGTCCAGCTAACAGAAAAAGGGTTCTCAATGGTAAAGAAAGAGCTAAAATCAGCTTTATCAAAGTAACTCTTAACAAAAAAAAAACAACAAAAGTCCTTTTCAGGACTACAACAACTGCTCGAAAGAGATACCTTAAATATTGTCCAAAAAGTTACTGCTCATAAAAAATGGTGTTCCCGAAGGTAAAATTTCCACTTTTTTCACGACCGCGGGCACCTGTTTATTTTTTAACCAATCAAAATGAATTATTTGTTAAAGTTACAAATAGGTCAATGCGTTTTAACACAAATGTTTATACTTAGAACTTTTTTTGAGTTTTCGTAAATAAAATAAGTGTATGTAATTAACTACTCTTTCGGTATATAAATATTAATAGACCCTGCAATAGAGGGCACACGTCGGGCATCCAGGTGTTCGATACGGCCCCGTCTGTTAATCTAAGTTGATTGTAAATTTCATTTTGTTATGTTTAACAGCTTTATATGTTGTGGTTGATCCATCTATCTAATAACGGCTTGAACAATGTGTAAATGCGAGGTCCGCGAGTTCACATTTTCTCCAGCAAACAGGCAAATATACTAAAATATAATCAATGCCGTGTAAAATGAAACTTTATAGGAAATATAGGGTAGCCTAACTAGACAAAATTATATTCATATTATCCAGGTTAAGACGCGAACATTATAACGCGAGGGGTAGTTGTCAGAGCTATAAACTACAGTATAGAATACTGTATGTAAGGTTTATTTATCTATTATAGAGTTTTATTTTTTAAATTTTTGAGTCAGTGCACAGCCCAAAAAGTGGCCGTGAAACGGTGCTGTAAGAAGTGTATTTTTATTGTTATATCATTATTTTAACATTATTATTGAAGTATCTTAAACAGGCTGTGTACTAGACTATTTTTACCATACAGTCTCATGGTTATTTACAAAATTGGGAGGTGTTGGCTACAGATTACCCATAATGTCAAAAAGACTGCATTATATATATCCCTTTGCCCCCGCCCCGTGTTGTTATTTATTATATTTTTTCTTTTAGCCCTGTAATTGTACATAAAACCCATGGCCGCGGGCACCTGTTTATTTTTTAACCAATCAAAATGAAGTATTTGTTAAAGTTACAAATAGGTCAATGCGTTTTCACACAAATGTTTATATTAAACGCTTATACTTAGTCACCTCACTCATCACCACACCACAGAGTCACTATTCACTTCTTCTCTAGACTTTGAGGGATCTCTAAGGCAGATTTGAATTATTATTGGGAATCTTGTACTTCTATCAAGCTTCTCAATATTGAATTAAATCATTTTGTTTTTTTCTATTTTATATAATTATAACTATTTTAATTGGAAGTGTTGTGGACAAAAACTTTGGGGAAACTCGGTCATATTGAGATTCTCATTAATTGTTTGATTATCAAATCTCTCATTACTCATTTGAGGATAAAATAAGAAATTTCTGGACTAGTAAAGGTCAAGATACAGAGAAAATCAGAGGTAAATTAGGTTAAGAATAGGACAGGAATTTACCGATATTTATAGATAAATAGATTGAAAAACTTTCTATTTTGTTACAGAATCAAATGAATTATTACATTTAGAACAATAAAATTTAGTAGAAAAATTTATTCGTACAAATTAAGGATTTATTGGATTTTTTTCTTTATTTTTCGGCAAAAATTCAAGATGGCCGCCAATTTAAGCACCTTTTAAATGGTGGCTATTAAGGTATTAGCACCCTAATGCATTACCTCCGCTTTGAAGAGTATTCAAATAGGCTAGAATTACTGTTAACTACATTGAAAATGAGAGCCATGGGTTCAATCCCCAGAAGGGTCAACTTTTTAGTCCCATACCGGTTTAACCGGAGGGGGGCTTTAGGTTTACCCACCGTCCTTCTGTCTGTCTGTCAGTCCGTTCGTCCACAAAACTGGATCCCGCGATAATGCAAGCAGTACTGAACATATTTTTATGAAACTTGATATATGGATAAATGGCAGTATTGAGATTATGCACGTATTTTTCTTTTCTTCTTATGTGCTTTGGCAATAAATAGACTGAAAATATGGCAAATTTAACACATAAACTGGATCCAGTGATAACTCAAAAAGTACTGAAAATATTTTTATGAAACTTGAAATATGGGTAGATGGCAGTCTGGAGATTATGCACATCTTTTTCTTTTCTTCCTATGTTGAAAATTCTGGTTGCTATGGCAACAAATAGCCTGAATTTCAAGATTTCTTATTTAAATTTTTCAGCTTTTTCACTATATGTTCTTTATTTCTTAAGGTGTTTACTTCAAACTTTAAATATAAGTTTCTGGTCATCAACCACATCATATGTGACAAGGTTTATAACTCTAGCACAAAAAATATCAGTATTACCTCCCTTGAACTGAGATTTCTAGGGTAAAAATGTTTTCTTTTTTAAATAACTTCTTTATTTCCTAATGTATCTACTTCAAACTTCATATATATGTTTCGTATTATCACTCGACATTTTTGAGAAGGTTAAATACTCTAGCAAGACTATTTCCAGAATTATGTCCCCCTTGAACTTAGTTTTTTTTTCGAGAAACTGGTATTTTCACTCCAACTTCTTCATTCCTTATAGGATTTACTTTAAAATCCCACATCGTAATAATATGACAAGGTTGTATAAACATAATTTCCTTACTAAGCATGGAAACTAAACACATTACTGTGATATAGACAAACTTATTTTATTATGTTTTGTGGTCGATATTTTCAAATACAGACTTCATCCTCAAATTCATTATAAATGGCAATACACAGGAGTGTATGACAATTAAAGAACTTTTTGAGGGACCGGTAGGGGACTACTGTATTGGCCGCAATACTATCAAATGCTTGTTTTTCTTTCTTTTTTTCTTTTAACATTATTTATGTATCTCTCATATGGAAAGAAAAAAGTGTTTAATTTTGAATCTTTAATTTATATAGGTATTTATTGGCTAAATTATGCTAAATCTAGTAATAAATATGGTACCTGATATTTTCAAAAGGTAATATAATAAAAACTAGACGGTAAAAGTATTTCATATTTTACAAGATCAGCCAATATACTTTTTTAAAAATTTAGGGAAACTTTGAAAACAGGCACTCATTTGGGTAAATTTTAAGAATTTTTTGAATTAGGCTCCCTAAGTAGAAAAATGGTAAGACATGTGGTAAAAATGGGTGGGGTAGGGTAACATTTTTATACAGATTTCATAAATTTTAAGTAGAAACCATAATTTTGCTTATGTGGTTTGTTAGCTGAATGGTACTATTTGTTTCTTACCAAAAATTCATGGGAAAACATGTTTCATTAGAATGTTATTGCAGATTATTTAAAGGTTCCTCATTTCTAAAAAAGGGCCCTCATAACATCCTAGCTTGAGTTCAGAAAAGTGGCCATAACTAGATTTCCGTACGGTAAACTTTGTTTAAATTTTGCATACAGGTGTACTTTAAGGTATACATCTGACCGATGATGTCAATTCTTTAGTTCCTGATAGTGCCCATTAGAGTCCTAATACCTTAAATAATTTGTTTGTTTGGATTTTTACGGCACGTCAACACATAACTGGCCATATCGTGCCGAATGCTATAATATGCTTAAATTACTATGTAAAACATTGTAAATGATAATAGGCCTCCGTGGTCGAAGGGTTAGAGTCGATGACTTCTAATCCAGTTACCTCTCTGGCGTGGGTTCGATCCCCGGGAGATGCTTTGGTAGTTTAGCGCGGAGGAAGGTAGTCTAGTACTGGTGTAACTCTCCAGGAACGATGGTTAGGAAACTACCCGCCTATATGACTGAAATACTGTTGAAAAAGGCGTAAAATGAAACAAACAAACAAACAAAAATGATAATAGAAATGAGCCAATTAGATCCTAGAATACAAGTTTATCTCTTTTAAATAATCAATTATGTTTTTTGATGGAATTGTATTAAAAAGTTCTTTGAGTGAATTTACAGAATAAAATCTATTACGGGCCTGTGAAAAATCATGACATTCAAGAAGAAAATGCTTGACAGTAAAATTTTCATTACAACCTACACAGAAAGGGGCATTGTCATTTGTGAGGAGATAAGAGTGGGTAATTTTAGTGTGTCCAATTCGGCATCGAAGAAGAACTGTTTGATCACGGCGGTTTGACAGAGATAGAGATGGTGACATATCAAGAGATGGGTTAATATCGTGAAGTTTATTAAAAACGGCATTGTCCCAATTTGATTTTCATTCAGATGATACGAGTTTATTTATAGCCGGTCTAAAATCACAAGCAGGTAACAATAAGTCAGCTTCCCGAAAATTTAATGATTGTTTAGCTAAAGCATCTACTTTTTCATTTCCTAGTATTCCTACATGGCTTGGAATCCAATATAATTTAACATATTTTGTTTTTAGTATATCATGAAATCGTAAAAGAAGTTTCTTTACCATGATATTGTCAGATTTTTTATTTTTAATGGATATTAAAACAGAAAGCGAGTCAGAAAATATCACAAATTTATTGTGGGTATGCTGTGCTATGTATGACAATGCTAAATCGAAAGCTTTTGCTTCAGCAGTAAAATTGATGCATTATCTGGTAACCTCATACTAGATGTAAAAATTATTTTCAAATACAGCCGCACCTACTTTGCAACCTTCTTTTGAACCGTCCGTATAAATATGTATAAAATCTTCATGTTCTTCCTTAATTGCTAGAAACTTCTCTTTGAAATATTCAGATGAATTTGATGCCTTTTTTATATTTGAAAGGTAAATATTTATTTCCGGGGAATTATAAGTCCAAGGTGGAACATCCTCATCGTCATTTTGAAGGATACTGTCTGGATTAATTTTAAGTTTATCTAAATCATCTTTTAAACGAAGGCCTAATGGTTTAATTTCCTTTGGTTTGTTAACAAATTTTTCAATATAACGTGGTTTGAAAATAATATTTTTGGCTGAATTTTTGCTATTTGATGAAATTCTAGTTGCGTATTGAAGTGATAGCTTTTTTCGACGAAAATAAATCTCTAACATTTGGCTTATAACATTATAACAAGAGGGCCATGATGGCCCTGAATTGCTCACCAGAAACAACTGTTTTTCAGTGATTATAGAAATATTTTTGTCAAATAAACTTGTAGAAAGACAAGTCCAGGTCAACTTCAACTTGCCTCTCTAGTTATAAGGTTTCCTGACTCTGATTGTTTTTTTTCTTTATAATAAAAATGATAGGAACTGGTAGTTTGGTGCTCATCCATCCATTAATTTGTGATAAATTTGCCTGTGACTGTTTTTCAAAATTGCGATCTTTCTTCTTTTTTTGTCAGGATGACACCACCGATCACTTCCGCTCTCACACACACACGCACACACACACACACACATATATATATATATAAATGCGTATGGTGGTGGTTGTCTGCATGGTAGCGGTGGTGATCCGTTACGGTGGTGGTGGTCCGCATGTTGGCCATGATCCGCATGTTGGCGGTGGTCCACATGGTAGCTATGGTGATCCGCATGGTGGTGGTGATCCGCATGGTGATGGCAGTCCCAAGTTGACGTGGTCTACATGGTTGTTGCGGTCCGCATGGTGTGGTGGTGGTTCGCATGCTGGTGGTGCTCCGCATGTTGGTGGTGGTCCGCATGTTGGCTAGGGTCCGCATGTTGGCGATGCTCCAGCATGTTTGTGGCAGTCCGCATGTTGGTGGCGGTCTGCATGGTGGTGGCGGTCCGCATGGTGGTGGTTATCCACATGTAGGTGGCGGTCCGCACGATGGTGGTGGACTACGTTAGTGGTCTGCATAGTGGTGGTGGTCTGCACAGTGGTGGTCCGCATGGTGGAGGTGATCCGCATGGTGGTGGTGGTCCGCATAGTGGTGGTGGTCCGCACAGTGGTGGTGGTCCGCATGGTGGTGGTGGTGCGCATCATGGTGGTGGTCTAAAAATTTGGACTTTTGACCTGGAAGGTCAAGGTCATTTATGGATGAAGTTCAAAGTAAGTTTGGTCTACTGAAAGGTCTTGTCCCAAGGGTTGTTGTGGTCAAGTATGAAGGAAATACACCAAGAACTTAAAAAGTTATGATCCAGGTACAAGTTTGCGGACGGCAACAGCTACGGTAATGGCAACGGCAACGCCGCCACAACTATAACTTTTTTTTTCAAAAAAGTCGAGCTAAAAACGACAAAATAACATAAAGACAAGCAAGTTATACTCTTAAGTTTTGTTCCTTCATGTAAAATGCTAAGTTATAAAAGATTATAAAGTAAAATAAGATGAAAAATAATTTCAGTCGTATCTACATTTATGAAATATTTTCAAAATTTATTAACATTTACCTTATCATTGCTCCGCGCCCACAGGCGCGCAGCTATTTGTGTTTACTATTTTTTTTGTCCATGGGCCCGGATTTGAGCAATAAATCCTTTCGATTAACAGCTAAAAGTAAATCCGCATTCAAGAACTCCTTTCGATTTCTATATTTGGTTTCCCCGTCGGTGATTCGCCAGCATGTCATATTAATGAATGAGAACCGGAAAGCAGTTCTGCTGTTACATAAATTCGAAAGCTATAATAGCTATAAATGTTTTGATTTTTGACACTTAGGTTATACATTTGTTATTTCCCTTTTTAGTAGTACATGAAATTATAATTTGTTACATTTTGAAATACATTTACACACAGCATATCAATTATACTATAAGTGATTGAATTTGTCAATATAAAGAAGATTTCAGGCAAAAGATTATAACAATTTTGCTTCTGATAATAATTCTTAATTTATATTTATGAAATTAAATGTTTAATAATAAAATGTTGATATATTGGTTGTTTTGACATAATTAAACTTTAGTATATAAGGTTACATTTCATTAGCGTCATTGGTACAGCATACCACTTTGTGATAATGGTATGACTGGTGACATGTTCGGAGTCTGTACTCGACAGCGATAGCTGCATTTTGTAGCCTAACGAGCGGATCGACCCTCATTAAGGTGATTCCGCTTTGTCAGCAAAATTTGTTTTCACTAAGCCTGTGCAAAGTGACAGTAGGCCAAAATTTATATAACAACAAAGCTCACATTGTTATATGATGAGCCATTTGCAAGTACACTTCCAATTCTATGTTTTAAAGACTATTTTAAACAAAAACAAAAATGATAACAATAAGAAATTTACCTTGAATGGGCTACATTTTGAAGGACCAAAAACATTCTGTTGCAAAATCTTTATGCACATTTCATGAATGGCAAAATCCAGTTTTTTAAGTCTATTTTTGTTGCAACAAATGCTATTTTTTTGCAGAAAGTACGAAAAAAATTTAAAAAAACATAAATCTTAGGAAAGTAGTTTATCTGACCTTGAAAAACATGGCCTCCATGACATGTGTAAAAAAGTAGTACCATGAAAATAAACATCATTTACCTATTTCTTGTGTACATGACAAACAGACACACTTCACTGTTTAAACATTTAAAAAGTTAGTTTTATAGTTTTATTGTGTTTTTCATTTTAATTGTAGTTCATAATTAAGGCTATAAATGATGATTGTTTTCTTACAAAAAATAATGGAGGCCATGTGCTTAGAAGGACATGAGATACTGATTTAATTGGAGTTAAGTTTTGAAAGATTTTTGTATTTGCTGTAAAAAATAGCTTTTGTTGGCACTAAAACAGACTTTTAAAAGGATTTTGCCATTCATGAAATGTGCATAAAACTTTGCAACAGAATGTTTTTGCGTCTTCAGAAATGTAGCACATTCAGGTAAATATTTTTATTGTTATCTCTTTTTTCATTTTTGTTTATAATTGTCCTTAAAATATAAACCTGGAAGTGTATTTTCAAATGGTTCATCATTTTACAATAAGAGCTTTGTTGTTATATGAATTTGGCCTACTTTTCACTGTGGACAGATTTTGGTTAAAACAAACATGGCTGACAAAGCGGAATCACCTTAAGCATAGGCTATAGATAGATATTTCATGACAACAACAGAAACTTTGATCTGCAGTTTGAAATGAAGTGTAATGTTTTTTATGAATGGTTTTTTAAAGCAATTCAACAAAAAAAAATATATATTGATCTCCCTAAAAATTAATTAACAATAGTTTTTTATATACTACCAATGTCAAATAGCTTTCATATCTTTGTCTCTTACGAATATGTATTAGTGAATTTCCTCATACCTACCTAAAATTTCAGACAACAGTCTTCTATTTTATTGATAAATACTGTATCACCAGTGTGTAACGCGTGTTAACAAAAAAAAAATCCTGAATTTGGTCTTTTTGGAAATTCATCCCAACATTTTTCATTCCAGAGTGTGTTCTACTTTCAGTATTTGAAAGAAACCATTTTTCTTTTAATTTGACATAAAAAATATGCATGTAATATTACTATATTATAATATTAGTCCCTTTTCTTACTATTTGTATATTTGTTACAATTATAACAGACTTTGATATTTTCTATCATCTATCTTCTGTTACTGAAACATAACACAGTACAGTCAAGTCACATAACATTTACAAGTCTTCTAAGTCTTGTTGTATTCAATGGAATTACTTTCCTTACCAGGTAAGAATCAGTGAAAGCATTTTTTATTTAAATATTTTCCCCCTCTTTTTAATTATGGACAGTGCATAAGATAAGTATAATTATGCAAAAAACTGGTTTTACAAAACATTCGGAAAAAATCTTACAATAGTACTTAATCTGAATATAACATGACCTGTGCGTAGGAATAATTTGGTAAGGTATCTGTAATGAGCACATTTTTTGGCGCGGAGCTTCTCAATTGCTGCATTGCAGCAACATTTGTACTTGTTTTCCTAGTGTTTCTCTATTGAAAAATTATTTGAATATTACCTTATGAAAGAAAAAAAAAAGAGAAAAAAACTGAGATCAGAGAAAGTGGTTATGCAGATGTTCAGACGATTAAGACAATAACAGGTCAATCGATCAGGCTATTCTATATATTATTATTGTATTCTCATATATAATATAATACAACAGATACTTAAATGAGTCTCAGTGAAAAACAATCACCTATCTTATAGACAGTGACAATATCCCATGCACATATGAAACATCAGGTTCAACAGTGTGTCCCAGTATTATATGAAATGTGCTTTCTCCAAGTTGGTAAGCTACCAGAAAACAAATGAAACATTGAGAAAATTCTCTTGATTGACCTACAAGGTTCCATGATAAACCGCCGTATGAACACATCTGCGGATGTTTCTAAATTCCAAATTTTTTCCATTTCATGTT